>NC_060146.1:9898815-10038624 GCF_021461385.2 Schistocerca piceifrons | reverse complement strand
GCTTTACGCGAGTCATCCTCAAGTGTTTCAATGCCATCATCATCCCGTAGTGTCTGGATATGCTGTTTTCGAGCCACTTACTGATTTAACGTAAGACCAGAACTTCCTAGGATTTTCTGTCAATTCGGTACATAGAATTTTACTTTCGAATTCAATGAACGCTTCACGCATAGCCCTCCTTACGCTAACTTTGACATCGTTTTAGCTTCTGTTTGTCTGAGAGGTTTTGGCTGCGTTTTAAACTTGGAGTGGAGCTCTCTTTGCTTTCGCAGTAGTTTCCTAACTTTGTTGTTGTACCACGGTGGGTTTTTCCCGTCCCTCACAGTTTTACTCGGCACGTACCTGTCTAAAACGCATTTTACGATTGCCTTGAACTTTTTCCATAAACACTCAACATTGTCAGTGTCGGAACAGAAATTTTCGTTTTGATCTGTTAGGTAGTCTGAAATCTGCCTTCTATTACTCTTGCTAAACAGATAAACCTTCCTCCCTTTTTTTTATATTCCTATTAACTTCCATATTCAGGGATGCTGCAACGGCCTTATGATCACTGATTCCCTGCTCTGTACATACAGATTCGAAAAGTTCGGGTCTGTTTGTTATCAGTAGGTCCAATATGTTATCTCCACGAGTCGGTTTCTCTGTTTAATTGCTCGAGGTAATTTTCGGATAGTGCACTCAGTATAATGTCACTCGATGCTCTGTCCCCTACCACCCGTCCTAAACATCTGAGTGTCCCAGTCTATATCTGGTAAATTGAAATCTCCACCTAAGACTATAACATGCTGAGAAAATTTATGTGAAATGTATTCCAAATTTTCTCTCAGTTGTTCTGCCACTAATGCTGCTGAGTCGGGAGGTCGGTAAAAGGAGCCAATTATTAACGTAGTTTCGGTTGTTTAGTGTAACCTCCACCCATAATAATTCACAGGAACTATCCACTTCTACTTCACTACAGGATAAACTACTACTAACAGCGATGAACACTCCACCACCGGTTGCATGCAATCTATCCTTTCTAAACACCGTCTGTACCTTTGTAAAAAATTTCGGCAGAATTTATCTCTGGCTTAAGCCAGCTTTCTGTACCTATAACGATTTCAGCTTCGGTGCTTTCTATCAGCGCTTGAAGTTCCGGTACTTTACCAACGCAGCTTCGACAGTTGACAATTAGAATACCGATTGCTGCTTGTTCCCCGCATGTCCTGACTTTGCCCCGCACCCGTTGAGGCTGTTGCCCTTTCTGTACTTGCCCAAGGCCATCTAACCTAAAAAACCGCCCAGCCCACGCCACACAACCCCTGCTACCCGTGTAGCCGCTTGTTGCGTGTAGTGGACTCCTGACCTATCCAGCGGAACCCGAAACCCCACCACCCTATGGCGCAAGTCGAGGAATCTGCAGCCCACACGGTCGCAGAACCGTCTCAGCCTCTGATTCAGACCCTCCACTCGGCTCTGTACCAAAGGTCCGCAGTCAGTCCTGTCGACGATGCTGCAGATGGTGAGCTCTGCTTTCATCCCGCTAGCGAGACTGGCAGTCTTCACCAAATCAGATAGCCGCCGGAAGCCAGAGAGGATTTCCTCCGATCCATAGCGACACACATCATTGGTGCCGACATGAGCGACCACCTGCAGATGGGTGCACCCTGTACCCTTCATGGCATCCGGAAGGACCCTTTCCACATCTGGAATGACTCCCCCCGGTATGCACACGGAGTGCACATTGGTTTTCTTCCCCTCTCTTGCTGCCATTTCCCTAAGGGGCCCCATTACGCGCCTGACGTTGGAGCTCCCAACTACCAGTAAGCCCACCCTCTGCGACTGCCCGGATCTTGCAGACTGAGGGGCAACCTCTGGAACAGGACAAGCAGCCATGTCAGGCCGAAGATCAGTATCAGCCTGAGACAGAGCCTGAAACCGGTTCGTCAGACAAACTGGAGAGGCTTTCCGTTCAGCCCTCCGGAATGTCTTTCGCCCCCTGCCACACCTTGAAACGACCTCCCACTCTACCACAGGTGAGGGATCAGCCTCAATGCGGGCAGTATCCCGGGCAACCACAGTCGTAGTCCGATCAGGGGATGCGTGGGACGAGCTGGCCGTCCCCGACAAAACCCCCATCCCGACCCCCACAGTGATGCCCATTGGCAACAGCCTCAAGCTGTGTGACCGAAGCCAACACTGCCTGAAGCTGGGAGCGAAGGGATGCCAACTCAGCCTGCATCCGAACACAGCAGTTGCAGTCCCTATCCATGCTAAGAACTGTTTTGCTAAGAACGTCTGAACTAATCTACAGAGAGCGCAAACAAATCGACAAAATTTAAACGGTTATTAAAATACAAGATTGCCTAGTAAATGCAGTAATGCTGCTACTTGTGCACTGCTGACACTGCTCGGCGGCGGAAGGAGACTAAGCGAAATTACACTATTCAGGTACTAAAACACGATGCTACACTCTCAAATACTATAATACGCCCGAAATTTATGAATTAAACAATGCAAGAACCAAAAACACGCAAAGAAATTAAGAATTAAACTATGTAACAAATGAGTGAGCTAGGAGTAAACGACTTGCTGCTCAGCTGCTTATCCAACGGCGGCAGGGAGCACACTGACTGCGACCAACCGACACTGGCCGTTCAAAACAAAACAGTAGACAAACGACTACGCGAATTTACACTATTCAGGTACTAAAAACGCGATGCTACAACTCTCAAATACTATAATACGCTCGAAATTTATGAATTAAACAATGCAAGTACCAAAAACACGCAAAGAAATTAAGAATTAAACTATGTAACAAATGAGTGAGCTAGGAGTATACGACTTGCTGCTGCAGCTGCTTATCCAACGGCGGCAGGGAGCACACTGACTGCGACCAACCGACACTGGCCGTTCAAAACAAAACAGTAGACAAACGACTACGCGAATTTACACTATTCAGGTACTGAAACGCGATGCTACAACTCTCAAATACTATAATACGCTCAAAATTTATGAATTAAACAATGCAAGTACCAAAAACACGCAAAGAAATTAAGAATTAAACTATGTAGCAAATGAGTGAGCTAGGAGTATACGACTTGCTGCTGCAGCTGCTCATCCAACGGCGGCAGGGAGCACACTGACTGCGACCAACCGACACTGGCCGTTCAAAACAAAACAGTAGACAAACGACTACGCGAATTTACACTATTCAGGTACTAAAACGCGATGCTACAACTCTCAAATACTATAATACGCTCGAAATTTATGAATTAAACAATGCAAGTACCAAAAACACGCAAAGAAATTAAGAATTAAACTATGTAACAAATGAGTGAGCTAGGAGTATACGACTTGCTGCTGCAGCTGCTTATCCAACGGCGGCAGGGAGCACACTCAAGAAGGTCAGAGGGATACAGTAAACCTGAAGTTAAGCATCGGAATCTATAACTAGTGTCACAGGAGTGGTTCAAACATAGGGAGTAAGTAGAGTCAGTCTTTTTGTACTTAAGTCGGCATTGTGCCTTTTATATTTAATTCCGATGCAGTTTCTGTGTTTCATCATCAATAAGAAGAACAGAGGGATACAATAAACCTGAAGTGAAGGATCGGAATCTATAACTAGTGTCACAGGAATGGTTCAAAGCAAAGACAGTAAGAAGAGACAGTCTTCTCGTACTTGAGTCGGCAATGTGCCTTTTGTGTTTAATTCCGATGCAATTTCTGTGTTTCATCCTCAATAAGAAGGTCAGAGGGATACAGTAAAAATGAAGTTAAGCATCGGAATCTATAACTAGTGTCATAGGAATGGTTCAAAACATAGACAGTAAGAAGAGTAAGTCTTCCTGTGCTTAAGTCGCCATTGTACCTTTTGTATTTATATAAGATGCAATTTCTGTGTTTCATCGTCAATAAGAAGGTCAGAGGGATACATTCAACCTGAAGTGAAGCATCGGAATCAATAAATAGTGTCACAGGAAAGGTTCAAAACATAGACAGAAAGAAGTGTCAGTCTTCTTGTACTTATGTCGGCATTGTGCCTTTTGTATATAATTATGACGCAATTTCTGTGTTTCATCGTCTATAAGAAGGTCAGAGGGATACAGTAAACCTGAAGTGAAGCATCGGAATCTATAACTAGTGTCACAGGAATGGTTCAAAACATTGAGAGTAAGAAGAGTCAGTCTCTTTGTACTTAAGTCGGCATTGTGCCTTTTATATTTAATTCCGATGCAATTTCTGTGCTTTATCATCAATAAGAAGATCAGAGGGATATAGTAAACCTGAAGTGAAGCATCGGAATCTATAACTAGTGTCACAGGAATGGTTTAAAACAAAGACTGTAAGAAGAGTCAGTCTTCTTGTACTTAAGTCGGCATTGTGCCTTTTGTATTTAATTCCGATGCGATTTCTGTGTTTCATCGTCAATAAGACTGTCAGAGGGAAACAGTAATCCTGAAGTGAAGCATCGGAATCTATAACTAGTGTCACAGGATTGGTTCAAAACATAGACAGTAAGAAGAGTCAGTCTTTTTGTACTCAAGTCGACATTGTGCCTTTTGATTTAATTCCGGTGCAATTTCTGTGTTTCATCGTCAATACGAAGGTCAGAGGGATACAGTAATTCTGAAGTGAAGCATCGGAAACTATAACTAGTGTCACAGGAATGGTTCCAACATAGACAGTAAGAAGGGTCAGTCTTCTTGTACTTAAGTCGGCATTGTGCCTTTTGTATAAAATGCCTATGCAATTTCTTAGTTTCATCGTCAATAAGCAGGTCAGCTGGGTACAGTAAACCTGAAGTTAAGCTTCGGAATCTATAAATAGTGTCACAGGAATAATTCAAAACATAGGCAATAAGAAGCGCCTGTCTTCTTGTACTTGAGTCGGCATTGTGCCATTTGTATTTAATTCCGATGAAATTTCTGTGTTTGATCGTCAATAAGAAGGACAGAGGGATACAGTAAACCTGAAGTGAAGCATCGGAATCTGTAACTAGTGTCACAGGAATTGTTCAAAACATAGACAGTAAGAAGAATCAGTCTTCTTGGACTTAAGTCGGCATTGTCCCTTTTATATTTAATTCCGACGCAGTTTCTGTGTTTCATCGTCAATAAGAAGGTCAGAAGGATACAGTAAAGCTGGAGTGAAGCATCGGAATCTATAACTAGTGTCACAGGAATGGTTCAAACATAGACAGTAAGATGAATCAGTCTTCTTGTACTTAAGTCGGCATTGTGCCTTTTGTATTCAATTCCGATGCAATTTCTATGCTTCATCGTCAATAAGAAGGTCAGCTGGATACAGTGAACCTGAAGTTAAGCATCGGAATCTATAACTAGTATCACAGGAATGGTTCAAATCATAGACAGTAAGAAGAGCCAGTCTTCTTGTACTTGAGTCGGCATTGTGCCTTTTGTATTTAATTCCGATCAATTTTCTGTGTTTGATCGTCAATAAGAAGGTCAGAGGGGTACTGTAAAAATGAAGTGAAGTATCGGAATCTATAACTAGTGTCACAGGAATGGTTCAAAACATTGACTGTAAGAAGAGCCAGTCTTCTTGTACTTCAGTCGGAGATGTGCCTTTTGTATTTAATTCCGTTGCAATTTCTGTGTTTCATCGTCAACAAGAAGGTCCGAGGGATACATTAAACCTGAAGTGAAGCATCGGAATCTATAGCTAGTGTCACAGGAATGCTTCAAAACATAGACAGTAAGAAGAGTCAGTCTTCTTGTACTTAAGTCGGCATTGTGCCTTTTGTATATAATTCCGATGCAATTTCTGTGTTTCATCGTCAATAAGAAGGTCAGAGAGATACAGTAAACCTGAAGTGAATCATAGGAATCTATAACTAGTGTCACAGGAATGGTTCAAAACATAGACAGTAAGAAGAGCAAGTCTTTCTGTACTTTAGTCGGCATTGTGGCTTTTGTATTTAATTCCGATGCAATTTCTGTGTTTCATCGTCAATAAGAAGGTCAGAGGGATACAGTAAACCTGAAGTGAAGCATCGGAATCTACAACTAGTGTCACAGGAATGGTTCAAAGCAAAGACAGTAAGAAGATACAGTCTTCTTGAACTTAAGTCGGCATTATGCCCTTTGTATTTAATTCCGATGCAGTTTCTGTGTTTCATCGTCAACAAGAAGATCAGAGGGATACAGTAAACCTGAAGTGAAGCATCGGAATCTATAACTAGTGTCACAGGAATGGTTCAAACATAGGGAGTAAGAAGAGTCAGTCTTTTTGTACTTAAGTCGGCATTGTGCCTTTTATATTTAATTCCGATGCAGTTTCTGTGTTTCATCACCAATAAGAAGAACAGAGGGATACAATAAACCTGAAGTGAAGGATCGGAATCTATAACTAGTATCACAGGAATGGTTCAAAGCAAAGACAGTAAGAAGAGACAGTCTTCTTGAACTTAAGTCGGCATTATGCCCTTTGTATTTAATTCCGATGCAGTTTCTGTGTTTCATCGTCAATAAGAAGATCAGAGGGATACAGTAAACCTGAAGTGAAGCATCGGAATCTATAACTAGTGTCACAGGAATGGTTCAAAACATAGACAGTAAGAAGAGCCAGTCTTCTTGTACTTGAGTCGGCAATATGCTTTTTGTATTTAATTCCGTTGCAATTTCTGTGTTTCATCGTCAATAACAAGGTCTGAGGGATACAGTAAACCTGAAGTGAAGCATCGGAATCTATAACTAGTATCACCGGAATGGTTCAAATCGTAGACAATAGAAAGAATCAGTCTTCTTGTACTTCACTCGGCATTGTGCCATTTGTATTTAATTCCGATGCAATTTCTGTGCTTCATCGTCAATAAGAAGGTCAGCTGGATACAGTGAACCTGAAGTTAAGCATCGGAATCTATAGCTAGTGTCACAGGAATGGTTAAAACATAGACAGTAAGAAGAGTCAGCCTTTTTGTACTTAAGTCGGCATTGTGACTTTTGTATTTAATTCCGATGCAATTTCTGTGCTTCATCGTCAATAATAATGTCAGCTGGATACAGTGAACCTGAAGTTAAGCATCGGAATCTATTACTAGTGTCACAGGAATGGTTCAAATCATAGACAGTAAGAAGAGCCAGTCTTCTTGTACTTGAGTCAGCAATGTGCCTTTTGTGTTTAATTCCGATGCAATTTCTGTGTTTCATCGTCAATACGAAGGTCAGAGGGATACAGTAATTCTGAAGTGAAGCATCGGAAACTATAACTAGTATCACAGGAATGGTTCCTACATAGACAGTAAGAAGAATCAGTCGTCTTGTACTTAAGTTGGCATTGTACCTTTTATATTTAATTCCGACGCAGTTTCTGTGTTTCATCGTCAATAAGAAGGTCAGAAGGATACAGTAAAGCTGGAGTGAAGCATCGAAATCTATAACTAGTGTCACAGGAATGGTTCAAACATAGACAGTAAGATGAATCAGTCTTCTTGTACTTAAGTCGGCATTGTGATCTTTGTATTCAATTCCGATGCAATTTCTGTGCTTCATCGTCAATAAGAAGGTCAGCTGGATACAGTGAACCTGAAGTTAAGCATCGGAATCTATAACTAGTATCACAGGAATGGTTCAAATCATAGACAGTAAGAAGAGCCAGTCTTCTTGTACTTGAGTCGGCATTGTGCCTTTTGTATTTAAATCCGATCAATTTTCTGTGTTTGATCGTCAATAAGAAGGTCAGAGGGGTACAGTAAAAATGAAGTGAAGCATCGGAATCTATAACTAGTGTCATAGGAATGGTTCATAACATAGACAGTTAGAAGAGTCAGTCTTCTTGTACTTAAGTCGGCATTGTGCCTTTTGTATTTAATTAAGATGCAATTTCTGTGTTTAATCGTCAATAAGAAGGTCAGAGGGATACAGTAAACCTGAAGTGAAGCATCGGAATCAAGATCTAGTGTCACAGGAAAGGTTCAAAGCATAGACAGTAAGAAGAGTCAGTCTTCTTGTACTTAAGTCGGCATTATGCCTTATGTATATAATTCCGATGCAATTTCTGTGTTTCATCATCAATAAGAAGATCAGAGGGATACAGTAAACCTGAAATGAAGCATCGGAATCTATAACTAGTGTCACAGGAATGGTTCAAAACATAGACTGTAAGAAGAGCCAGTCTTCTTGTACTTCAGTCGGAGATGTGCCTTTTGTATTTAATTCCGTTGCAATTTCTGTGTTTTATCGTCAATAAGAAGATCAGAGGGATACATTCAACCTGAAGTGGAGCATCGGAATCAATAACTAGTGTCACAGGAAAGGTTCAAATCATAGACAGTAAGAAGAGTCAGTCTTCTTGTACTTAAATCGGCATTGTGCCTTTTGTATATAATTCCGATGCAATTTCTGTGTTTCATCGTCAATAAGAAGGTCAGAGAGATACAGTAAACCTGAAGTGAAGCATAGGAATCTATAACTAGTGTCACAGGAATGGTTCAAAACATAGACAGTAAGAAGAGCAAGTCTTTCTGTACTTTAGACGGCATTGTGGCTTTTTTATTTAATTCCGATGCAATTTCGGTGTTTCATCGTCAATAAGAAGGTCAGAGGGATACAGTAAACCTAAAGTGAAGCATCGGAAACTATAACTAGTGTCACAGGAATGGTTCAATCATAGACTGTAAGAAGGGTCAGTCTTCTTGTACTTAAGACGGCATAGTGCCTTTTGTATTTAATTCCGATGCAATTTCTGTGTTTCTTCGTTAATAAGAAGGTCAGAGGGATACAGTAAACCTGAAGTGAAGCATCGGAATCTATAACTAGTGTCACAGGAATGGTTAATAGCATAGACAGTAAGAAGAGTCAATTTTCTTGTACTTAAGTCGGCATTGTGCCTTTTGTATTTAATTCCGATGCAATTTCTGTGTTTCATTGTCAATAAGAAGGTCAGAGGGATACAGTAAACCTGAAGTGAAGCATCGGAATCTATAACTAGTGTCACAGGAATGGTTTAAGTCATAGAGAGTAAGAAGAGTCAGTCTTTTTGTACTTAAGTCGGCATTGTGCCTTTTATATTTAATTCCGATGCAGTTTCTGTGTTTCATCATCAATATGAAGAACAGAGGGATACAGTAAACCTGAAGTGAAGCATCGGAATCTATAACTAGTGTCACAGGAATGGTTCAAAGCAAAGACAGTAAGTAGAGTCAGTCTTCTTGTACTTAAGTCGGCATTGTGCCTTTTGTATTTAATTCCGATGCGATTTCTGTGTTTCATCGTCAATAAGACTGTCAGAGGGAAACAGTAATCCTGAAGTGAAGCATCGGAATCTATAACTAGTATCATAGGAATGGTTCAAAACATAGAAAGTAAGAAGAGTCAGTCTTTTTGTACTTAAGTCGACATTGTGCCTTTTGTTTTTAATTCCGATACAATTTCTGTGTTTCATCGTCAATACGAAGGTCAGAGGGATACAGTAAACCTGAAGTGAAGCATCGGAAACTATAACTAGTGTCACAGGAATGGTTCAAACATAGACTGTAAGAAGGGTCAGTCTTCTTGAACTTAAGACGGCATAGTGCCTTTTGTATTTAATTCCGATGCAATCTCTGTGTTTCTTCGTTAATAAGAAGGTCAGAGAGATACAGTAAACCTGAAGTGAAGCATCGGAATCTATAACTAGTGTCACAGGAAAGGTTCAAAACATAGACAGTAAGAAGAGTCAGCCTTCTTGTACATAAGTCGGCATTGTGCCTTTTGTATTTAATTCCGATGCAGTTTCTGTGTTTCATCGTCCATAAGAAGGTCAGAGGGATACAGTATTACTGAAGTGAAGAATCGGAATCTATAACTAGTGTCACAGGAATTGTTCAAAACATAGACAGTAAGAAGAGACAGTCTTCTTGTACTTATGTCGGCATTGTGCCTTTTGTATTTAATTCCGATGCAATTTCTGTGCTTCATCGTCAATAAGAAGGTCAGCTGGATTCAGTGAACCTTAAGTTAATCATCGGAATCTATAACTAGTGTCACAGGAAGGGTTCAAATCATAGACAGTAAGAAGAGCCAGTCTTCTTGTACTTGAGTCGGCATTGTGCCTTTTGTATTTAATTCCGATCCATTTTATGTGTTTGATCGTCAATAAGAAGGTCAGAGGGGTACAGTAAACCTGAAGTGAAGCATAGGAATCTATAACTAGTGTCACAGGAATGGTTCAAAACATAGACAGTAAGAAGAGCCAGTCTTCTTGTACTTGAGTCGGCATTGTGCCTTTTGTATTTAATTCCGATCACTTTTCTGTGTTTGATCGTCAATAAGAAGGTCAGAGGGGTACAGTAAAAATGAAGTGAAGCATCGGAATCTATAACTAGTGTCATAGGAATGGTTCATAACATAGACAGTTAGAAGAGTCAGTCTTCTTGTACTTAAGTCGGCATTGTGCATTTTGTATTTAATTAAGATGCAATTTCTGTGTTTAATCGTCAATAAGAAGCTCAGAGGGATACAGTAAACCTAAAGTGAAGCATCGGAATCAAGATCTAGTGTCACAGGAAAGGTTCAAAGCATAGACAGTAAGAAGAGTCAGTCTTCTTGTACTTAATTCGGCATTGTGCAGTATGAATATAATTCCGATGCAATTTCTGTGTTTCATCATCAATAAGAAGATCGGAGGGATACAGTAAACCTGAAGTGAAGCATCGGAATCTATAACTAGTGTCACAGGAATGGTTCAAAACATAGACTGTAAGAAGAGCCAGTCTTCTTGTACTTGACTCGGCGATGTGCCTTTTGTATTTAATTCCGTTGCAAATTCTGTGTTTCATCGTCAATAAGAAGATCAGAGGGATACATTCAACCTGAAGTGAAGCATCGGAATCAATAACTAGTGTCACAGGAAAGGTTCAAACATAGACAGTAAGAAGAGTCAGTCTTCTTGTACTTAAGTCGGCATTGTGCCTTTTGTATATAATTCCGATGCAATTTCTGTGTTTCATCGTGAATAAGAAGGTCAGAGAGATACAGTAAACCTGAAGTGAAGCATAGGAAACTATAACTAGTGTCACAGGAAAGGTTCAAATCATAGACAGTAAGAAGAGCAAGTCTTTCTGTACTTTAGTCGGCATTGTGGCTTTTGTATTTAATTCCAATGCAATTTCTGTGTTTCATCGTCAATAAGAAGGTCAGAGGGATACAGTAAAACTGAAGTGAAGCATCGGAATCAATAACTAGTGTCACAGGAATGGTTAATAGCATAGACAGTAAGAAGAGTCAATTTTCTTGTACTTAAGTCGGCATTGTGCCTTTTGTATTTAATTCTGATGCAATTTCTGTGTTTCATTGTCAATAAGAAGGTCAGAGGGATACAGTGAACCTGAAGTGAAGCATCGGAATCTATAACTAGTGTCACAGGAATGGTTCAAAGCATAGAGAGTAAGAGGAGTCAGTCTTTTTGTACTTAAGTCGGCATGGTGCCTTTTAAATTTAATTCTGATGCAGTTTCTGTGTTTCATCATCAATAAGAAGAACAGAGGGATACAGTAAACCTGAAGTGAAGCATCGGAATCTATAACTAGTGTCACAGGAATGGTTCAAAGCAAAGACAGTAAGAAGAGTCAGTCTTCTTGTACTTAAGTCGGCATTGTGCCTTTTGTATTTAATTCCGATGCGATTTCTGTGTTTCATCGTCAATAAGACAGTCAGAGGGAAACAGTAATCCTGAAGTGAAACATCGGAATCTATAACTAGTATCACAGGAATGTTTCAAAACATAGAAAGTAAGAAGAGTCAGTCTTTTTGTACTTAAGTCGACATTGTGCCTTTTGTTTTTAATTCCGATACAATTTCTGTGTTTCATCGTCAATACGAAGGTCAGAGGGATACAGTAAACCTGATGTGAAGCATCGGAAACTATAACTAGTGTCACAGGAATGGTTCAAACATAGACTGTAAGAAGGGTCTGTCTTCATGTGCTTAAGACGGCATAGTGCCTTTTGTATTTAATTCCAATGCAATTTCTGTGTTTCTTCGTCAATAAGAAGGTCAGAGGGATACAGTAAACCCGAAGTGAAGCATCGGAATCTATAACTAGTGTCACAGGAATGGTTCAAAGCATTGACAGTAAAAAGAGTCAGCCTTCTTGTAAATAAGTCGGCATTGTGCCTTTTGTATTTAATTCCGATGCAGTTTCTGTGTTTCATCGTCAATAATAAGGTCAGAGGGATACAGTATTACTGAAGTGAAGAATCGGAATCTATAACTAGTGTCACAGGAATGGTTCAAAGCATAGACAGTAAGAAGTGTCAGTCTTCTTGTACTTAGGTCGGCATTGTGCCTTTTGTATTTAATTCCGATGCAATTTCTGTGCTTCATCGTCAATAAGAAGGTCAGCTGGATACAGTGAACCTTAAGTTAAGCATCGGAATCTATAACTAGTGTCACAGGAATCGTTCAAATCATAGACAGTGAGAAGAGCCAGTCTACTTGTACTTGAGTCGGCATTGTGCCTTTTTATTTAATTCCGATCCATTTTCTGTGTTTGATCGTCAATAAGAAGGTCAGAGGGATACAGTAAACCTGAAGTGAAGCATAGGAATCTATAACTAGTGTCACCGGAATGGTTCAAAACATAGACAGTATGAAGAGCCAGTCTTCTTGTACTTTAGTCGGCATTGTGCCTTTTGTATTTAATTTCGATGCAATTTCTGCGTTTCATCGTCAATAAGGTCAGAGGGATACAGTTAACCTGAAGTGAAGCATCGGAATCTATAACTAGTGAAACACGAATGGTTCTAACCATAGACAGTAAGAAGAGTCAGTGTTCTTGTACTGAAGTCGGCATTGTGCCTTTTGTATTTAATTCCGATGCAATTTCTGTGTTTCATCGTCAATAATAAGGTCAGCTGGGTACAGTAAACCTGAAGTGAAGCATCGGAATCTATAACTAGTGTCGCAGGAATGGTTCTTAAAATAGGCAGTAAGAAGAGCCAGTCTTCTTGTACTTGAGTCGGCAATGTGCCTTTTGTATTTAATTCCGATCTATTTCCTGTGTTTGATCGTCAATAAGAAGGTCAGAGGGGTACAGTAAAAATGAAGTGAAGCATCGAAATCTATAACTAGTGTCATAGGCATGGTTCAAAACATAGACAGTTAGAAGAGTCAGTCTTCTTGTACTTAAGTCGGCATTGTGCCTTTTGTATTTAATTAAGTTGCAATTTCTGTGTTTCATCGTCAAAAAGATGGTCAGAGGGATACAGTCAACCTGAAGTGAAGCATCGGAATCAAGAACTTGTGTCACAGGAAATGTTCAAAGCATAGACAGTAAGAACAGTCAGTCTTCTTGTACTTAAGTCGGCATTGTGCCTTATGTATATAATTCCGATGCAATTTCTGTGTTTGGTCGTCAATAAGATGATCAGAGGGATACAGTAAACCGGAAGTGAAGCATCGTAATCTATAACTAGTGTCACAGGAATGGTTCAAAACATAGACAGTAAGAAGAGCCAGTCTTCTTGTACTTGAGTCGGCAATGTGCCTTTTGTATTTAATTCCGTTGCAATTTCTGTGTTTCATCGCCAATAAGAAGGTCTGAGGGATACAGTAAACCTGAAGTGAAGCATCGGAGTCTATAACTAGTGTCACCGGAATGGTTCAAAACGTAGACAATAGAAAGAGTCAGTCTTCTTGTACTTCACTCGGCATTGTGCCATTTGTATTTAATTCCGATGCAATTTCTGTGCTTCATCGTCAATAAGAAGGTCAGCTGGATACAGTGAACCTGAAGTTAAGCATCGGAATCTATAGCTAGTGTCACAGGAATGGTTCAAAACATAGACAGTAAGAAGAGTCAGTCTTCTTGTACTTAAGTCGGCTTTGTGCCTTTTGTATTTAATTCCGATGCAATTTCTGTGCTTCATCGTCAATAATAATGTCAGCTGGATACAGTGAACCTGAAGTTAAGCATCGGAATCTATAACTAGTGTCACAGGAATGGTTCAAATCATAGACAGTAAGAAGAGCCAGTCTTCTTGTACTTGAGCCGGCATTGTGCCTTTTGTATTAAATTCGGATGAAATTTCTGTGTTTGATCGACAATAAGAAGGTCAGAGGGATACAGTAAACCTGAAGTGAAGCATCGGAATCTATAACTAGTGTCACAGGAGTGGTTCAAACCATTGACAGTAATAATAGTCAGTGTTCTTGTACTGAAGTAGGCACTGTGCCTTTTGTATTTAATTCCGATGAAATTTTTTGTGTTTGATCATCAATAAGAAGGACAGAGGGATACAGTAAACCAGAAGTGAAGCATCGGAATCTATAACTAGTGTCACAGGAATAGTTCAAAACATAGACAGTAAGAAGAGTCAGTCTTCTTGTACTTAAGTCGTCATTGTGCCTTTTGTATAAAATGCCGATGCAATTTCTTTATTTCATCGTCAATAAGAAGGTCAGCTGGGTACAGTAAACCTGAAGTGAAGTTCGGAATCTATAAATAGTGTCACAAGAATAATTCAAAACATAGGCTATAAGAAGAGCCAGTCTTCTTGTACTTGAGTCGGCATTGTGCGTTTTGTATTTAATTCCGATGAAATTTCTGTGGTTGATCGTCAATAAGAAGGACAGAGGGATACAGTAAACCTGAAGTGAAGCAACGGAATCTATAACTAGTGTCACAGGAATGGTTCAAATCATAGACAGTAAGGAGAGTCAGTCTTCTTGTACTTAAGTCGGCATTGTGCCTTTTATATGTAATTCCGACGCAGTTTCTGTGTTTCATCGTCAATAAGAAGGTCAGAGGGATACAGTAAAACTGGAGTGAAGCATCGGAATCTATAACTAGTGTCACAGGAATGGTTCAAACATAGACAGTAAGTTGAGTCAGTCTTCTTGTACTTAAGTCGGCATTGTGCCTTTTGTATTCAATTCCGATGCACTTTCTGTGCTTCATCGTCAATAAGAAGGTCAGCTGGATACAGTGAACCTGAAGTTAAGCATCGGAATCTATAACTAGTGTCACAGGAATGGTTCAAATCATAGACTGTAGGAGAGTCAATCTTCTTGTACTTAAGTCGGCATTATGCGCTTTGTATTTAATTCCGATGCAGTTTCTGTGTTTCATCGTCAATAAGAAGGTCAGAGGGATACAGTAAAACTGAAGTGAAGCATCGGAATCTATAACCAGTGTCACAGGAATGGTTCAAAACATAGAGAGTAAGAAGGTTCAGTCTTCTTGTACTTAAGTCCTCATTGTGCCTTTTGTATTTAATTCCGATGCAATTTCTGTGCTTCATCGTCAATATGAAGGACTAAGGGATATAGTAAACCTGGAGTGAAGCATCGAAATCAATAACTAGTGTCACAGGAATGGTTCAAATCATAGACAGTAAGAAGAGCCAGTCTTCTTGTATCTGAGTCGGCATTGTGCCTTTTGTATTTAATTCCGATCAATTTCCTGTGTTTCATCGTCAATAAGAAGGTCAGTGGGGTACAGTAAAAATGAAGTGAAGCATCGGAATCTATAACTAGTGTCATAGGTATGGTTCAAAACATAGATAGTTAGAAGAGACAGTCTTCTTGTACTTAAGTCGGCATTGTGCCTTTAGTATTTAATTAAGTTGCAATTTCTGTGCTTCATCGTCAATAAGAAGGTCAGAGGGATACAGTCAACCTGAAGTGAAGCATCGGAATCAAGAACTAGTGTCACAGGAAAGGTTCAAAGCATAGACAGTAAGAAGAGTCAGTCTTCTTGTACTTAAGTCGGCATTGTGCCTTATGTATATAATTCCGATGCAATTTCTGTGTTTCATCGTCAATAAGAAGATCAGAGGGATACAGCAAACCTGAAGTGAAGCATCGGAATCTGTAACTAGTGTCACAGGAATGGTTCAAAACATAGACAGTAAAAAGAGCAAGTCATCTTGTACTTGAGTCGGCAATGTGCCTTTTGTATTTAATTCCGTTGCAATTTCTGTGTTTCATCGTCAATAAGAAGGTCTGAGGGATACAGTAAACCTGAAGTGAAGCATCGGAATCTATAACTAGTGTCACCGGAATGTTTCAAAACGTGGACAATGGAAAGAGTCAGTCTTCTTGTACTTCACTCGGCATTGTGCCATTTGTATTTACTTCCGATGCAATTTCTGTGCTTCATCGTCAATACGAAGGTCAGCTGGATACATTGAACCTGAAGTTAAGCATCGGAATCTATTATTAGTGTCACAGGAATGGTTCAAATCATAGACAGTAATAAGAGCCAGTCTTCTTGTACTTGAGTCGGCATTGTGCCTGTTGTGTTTAATTCCGATGCAAATTCTGTGTTTCATCGTCAATAAGAAGGACAGAGGGATACAGTAAACCAGAAGTGAAGCATCGGAATCTATAACTAGTGTCACAGGAATAGTTCAAAACATAGACAGTAAGAAGAGTCAGTCTTCTTGTTCTTAAGTCGGCATTGTGCCTTTTGTATAAATTGCCGATGCAATTTCTTTGTTTCATCGTCAATAAGAAGGTCAGCTGGGTACAGTAAACCTGAAGTGAAGTTCGGAATCTATAAATAGTGTCACAGGAATAATTCAAAACATAGGCAATAAGAAGAGTTAGTCTTCTTGTACTTGAGTCGGCATTGTGCCTTTTGTATTTAATTCCGATGAAATTTCTGTGTTTGATCGTCAATAAGAAGGACAGAGGGATACAGTAAAACTGAAGTGAAGCAACGGAATCTATAACTAGTGTCACAGGAATGGTTCAAATCATAGACAGTAAGAAGAGTCAGTCTTCTTGTACTTAAGTCGGCAATGTGCCTTTTGTATTCAATTCCGATGCCATTTCTGTGCTTCATCGTCAATAAGAAGGTCAGCTGGATACAGTGAACCTGAAGTTAAGCATCGGAATCTATAACTAGTATCACAGGAATGGTTCAAATCATAGACAGTACGAAGAGCCAGTCTCCTTGTACTTGAGTCGGCGTTGTGCCTTTTGTATTTAATTCCGATCAATTTTCTGTGTTTGATCGTCAATAAGAAGGTCAGAGGGGTACAGTAAAAATGAAGTGAAGCATCGGAATCTATAACTAGTGTCATAGGCATGGTTCATAACATAGACAGTTAGAAGAGTCAGTCTTCTTGTACTTAAGTCGCCATTGTGCCTTTTGTAATTAATTAAGATGCAATTTCTGTGTTTCATCGTCAATAGGAAGGTCAGAGGGATACAGTAAACCTGAAGTGAAGCATCGGAATCTATAACTAGTGTCACAGGAATGGTTCAAATCATAGACAGTAAGAAGAGCCAGTCTTCTTGTATTTGAGTCGGCATTGTGCCATTTGTATTTAATTCCGATCAATTTCCTGTGGTTGATCGTCAATAAGAATGTCAGAGGGGTACAGTAAAAATGAAGTGAAGCATCGGAATCTATAACTAGTGTCATAGGAATGGTTGAAAACATAGACAGTTAGAAGAGTCAGTCTTCTTGTACTTAAGTCGGTATTGTGCCTTTTGTATTTAATTTAGTTGCAATTTCTGTGTTTCATCGTCAATAAGAAGGTCAG
This sequence comes from Schistocerca piceifrons, assembly GCF_021461385.2. Taxonomy (NCBI): domain Eukaryota; kingdom Metazoa; phylum Arthropoda; class Insecta; order Orthoptera; family Acrididae; genus Schistocerca; species Schistocerca piceifrons. The sequence continues at coordinate 10,021,148 of NC_060146.1, read as the reverse complement.
AGGGATACAGTAAACCTGAAGTGAAGCATCGGAATCTATAACTAGTGTCACTTGAATGGTTCAAAACGTAGACAATAGAAAGAGTCGGTCTTCTTGTACTTCACTCGGCATTGTGCCATTTGTATTTAATTACGATGCAATTTCTGTGCTTCATCGTCAATAAGAAGGTCAGCTGGATACAGGGAACCTGAAGTTAAGCATCGGAATCTATAACTAGTGTCACAGGAATGGTTCAAAACAAAGACTGTAAGAAGAGTCAGTTTTCTTGTACTTAAGTCGGCATTGTGCCTTTTGTATTTAATTCCGATGCGATTTCTGTGTTTCATCGTCAATAAGACTGTCAGAGGGAAACAGTAATCCTGAAGTGAAGCATCGGAATCTATAACTAGTGTCACAGGAATGGTTCAAAACATAGACAGTAAGAAGAGTCAGTCTTTTTGTACTTAAGTCGACATTGTGCCTTTTGATTTAATTCCGGTGCAATTTCTGTGTTTCATCGTCAATACGAAGGTCAGAGGGATACAGTAATTCTGAAGTGAAGCATCGGAAACTATAACTAGTGTCACAGGAATGGTTCAAAACATAGACAGTAAGAAGGGTCAGTCTTCTTGTACTTAAGTCGGCATAGTGCCTTTTGTATTTAATTCCGATCCAATTTCTGTGTTTCCTCGTCAATAAGAAGGTCAGAGGGATACAGTAAACCTGAAGTGAAGCATCGGAATCTATAACTAGTTTCACAGGAATGGTTCAAAGAATAGACAGTAAGAAGAGTCAGTCTTCTTGTACATATTTCGGCATTGTGCCTTTTGTATTTAATTCCGATGCAGTTTCTGTGTTTCATCGTCAATCAGAAGGTCAGAGGGATACAGTAAACTTGAAGTGAAGAATCGGAATCTATAACTAGTGTCACAGGAATGGTTCAAAACATAGACAGTAAGAAGAGTCTGTCTTCTTGTACTTATGTCGGCATTGTGCCTTTTCTATTTAATTCCGATGCAATTTCTGTGCTTCATCGTCAATAAGAAGGTCAGCTGGATACAGTGAACCTGAAGTTAAGCATCGGAATCTATAACTAGTGTCACAGGAATGGTTCAAATCATAGACAGTAAGAAGAGCCAGTCTTCTTGTACTTGAGCCGGCATTGTGCCTTTTGTATTAAATTCCGATGAAATTTCTGTGTTTGATCGACAATAAGAAGGTCAGAGGGATAGAGTAAACCTGAAGTGAAGCATCGGAATCTATAACTAGTGTCACAGGAATGGTTCAAATCATAGACAGTAAGAAGAGCCAGTCTTCTTGTACTTGAGTCGGCGTGGTGCCTTTTGTATTTCATTCCGATCAATTTTCTGTGTTTGACCGTCAATAAGAAGGTCAGAGGGGTACAGTAAAATTGAAGTGAAGCATCGGAATCTATAACTAGTGTCATAGGAATGGTTCATAACATAGACAGTTAGAAGAGTCAGTTTCTTGTACTTAAGTCGCCATTGTGCCTTTTGTATTTAATTAAGATGCAATTTCTGTGTTTCATCGTCAATAGGAAGGTAAGAGGGATACAGTAAACCTGAAGTGAAGCACCGGAATCTATTACTAGTGTCACAGGAATGGTTCAAAACATAGACTGTAAGAAGAGTCAGTCTTCTTGTACTTGAGTCGGCGATGTGCCCTTTGTATTTAATTCCGTTTCAATATCTGTGTTTCATCGTCAATAAGAAGGTCAGAGGGATACATTCAACCTGAAGTGAAGCATCGGATTCAATAGCTAGTGTCACAGGAAAGGTTCAAAACATAGACAGTAAGAAGAGTCAGTCTTCTTGTACTTATGTCGGCATTGTGCCTTTTGAATATAATTCCGATGCAATTTCTGTGTTTCATCGTCAATAAGAAGGTCAGAGGGATACAGTAAACCTGAAGTGAAGCATAGGAATCTTAAACTAGTGTCACAGGAATGGTTCAAAACATAGACAGTAAGAAGAGCAAGTCTTTCTGTACTTTAGTCGGCATTGTGGCTTATGTATTTAATTCCGATGCAATTTCTGTGTTTCATCGTCAATAAGAAGGTCAGAGGGATACAGTAAACCTGAAGTGAAGCATCGGAATCTATAACTAGTGTCACAGGAATGGTTAATAGCATTGACAGTAAGAGGAGTCAATTTTCTTGCACTTAAGTCTGCATTGTGCCTTTTGTATTTAATTCCGATGCAATTTCTGAGTTTCATTGTCAATAAGAAGGTCAGAGGGATACAGTAAACCGAAAGTGAAGCATCGGAATCTATAACTAGTGTCACAGGAATGGTTCAAAACATGGAGAGTAAGAAGAGTCAGTCTTTTTGTTCTTAAGTCGGGATTGTGCCTTTTATATTTAATTCCGATGCAGTTCCTGTGTTTCATCATCAATAAGTAGAGCAGAGGGATACAGTAAACCTGAAATGAAGGTTCGGAATCTATAACTAGTGTCACAGGAATAGTTCAAAGCAAAGACTGTAAGAAGAGTCAGTCTTCATGTACTTAAGTCGGCATTGTGCCTTTTGTAATTAATTCCGATGCGATTTCTGTGTTTCATCGTCAATAAGAATGTCAGAGGGAAACAGTAATCCTGAAGAGAAGCATCGGAATCTATAACTAGTATCACAGGAATGGTTCAAAACATAGACAGTAAGAAGAGTCAGTCTTTTTGTACTTAAGTCGACATTGTGCCTTTTGTATTTAATTCCGATGCAGTGTCTGTGTTTCATCGTCAGTAAGAAGGTCAGAGGGATACAGTAAAACTGAAGTGAAGAATCGGAATCTATAACTAGTGTCACAGGAATGGTTCAAAACATTGACAGTAAGAAGAGTCAGTCTTCTTGTACATATGTCGACATTGTGGCTTTTGTATTTAATTCCGATGCAATTTCTGTGCTTCATCGTCAATAAGAAGGTCAGCTGGATACAGTGAACCTTAAGTTAAGCATCGGAATCTATAACTAGTGTCACAGGAATGGTTCAAATCATAGACAGTAAGAAGAGCCAGTCTTCTAGTACTTGAGTCGGCATTGTGCCTCTTGTATTTAATTAAGATCCATTTTCTGTGTTTGATCGTCAATAAGAAATTCAGAGGGATACAGTAAACCTGAAGTGAAGCATAGGAATCTATAACTAGTGTCACAGGAATGGTTCAAAACATAGACAGTAAGAAGAGCCAGTCTTCTTGTACTTCAGTCGGCATTGGGCTTTTTGTACTTAATTTCGATGCAATTTCTGTGTTTCATCGTCAATAAGAAGGTCAGAGGGATACAGTAAACCTGAAGTGAAGCATCGGAATCTATAACTAGTGAAACAGGAATGGTTCTAACCATATACAGTAAGAAGAGTCAGTATTCTTGTACTGAAGTCGGCATTGGGCCTTTTGTATTTAATTCCGATGCAATTTCTGTGTTTCATCGTCAATAAGAAGGTCAGAGGGATGCAGTAAACCTGAAGTGAAGCATCGGAATCTATAACTAGTGTCATAGGAATGGTTCAGAACATAGACAGTTAGAAGAGTCAGACTTCTTGTACTTAAGTCGGCATTGTGCCTTTTGTATTTAATTAAGTTTCAATTTCTGTGATTCATCGTCAATAAGAAGGTCAGAGGGATACAACAAACCTGAAGTGAAGCATCGGAATCAAGAACTAGTGTCACTGGAAAGGTTCAAAGCATAGACAGTAAGAAGAGTCAGTCTTCTTGTACTTAAGTCGGCATTGTGCCTTATGTATATAATTCCAATGCAATTTCTCTGTTTAATCGTCAATAAGAAGATCAGAGGGATACAGTAAACCTGAAGTGAAGCATCGGAATCTATAACTAGTGTCACAGGAATGGTTCAAAACAGAGACATTAAGCAGAGGCAGTCTTCTTGTACTTGAGTCGGCATTGTGCCTTTTTTATTTAATTCCGTTGCAATTTCTGTGTTTCATCGTTAATAAGAATGTCTGAAGGATACAGTAAACCTGAAGTAAAGCATCGGAATCTATAACTAGTGTCACCGGAATGGTTCAAAAAGTAGACAATAGAAAGAGTCAGTCTTCTTGTACTTCACTCGGCTTTGTGCCTTTTGCATTTAATTCCAATGCAATATCTGTGTTTCATCGTCAATACGAAGGTCAGGGGGATACAGTAAACCTGAAGTGAAGCATCGGAATCTATAACTAGTGTCACAGGAATGGTTCAAATCATAGACAGTAATATGAGCCAGTCTTCTTGTACTTATGTCGGCATTGTGCCTTTTGTTTTTAATTCCGATGCAATTTCTGTGCTTCATCGTCAATAAGAACGTCAGCTGGATACAGTGAACCTGAAGTTAAGCATCGGAATCTATAGCTAGTGTCACAGGAATGGTTCAAAACATAGACAGAAAGAAGAGTCAGTCTTCTTGTGCTTAAGTCGGCATTGTGCCTTTTGTATTTAATTCCGATGCAGTTTTTGTGTTTCATCGTCAATAGGAAGGTCATAGGGATACAGTAAAACTAAAGTGAAGCATCGGAATCTATGACTAGTGTCACAGGAATTGTTCAAAGCATACACAGTAAGAGGAGTCAGTGTTCTTGTACTTAGGTCGGCATTGTGTCTTTTGTATTTAATTAAGATGCAATTTCTGTGTTTCATCGTCAATAATAAGGTCAGGTGGGTACAGTAAACCTGAAGTGAAGCATCGGAATCTATAACTAGTGTCATAGGAATGGTTCAAAACATAGACAGTTAGAAGAGTCAGTCTTCTTGTACTTAAGTCGGCATTGTGCCTTTTGTATTTAATTAAGTTTCAATTCCTGTGACTCATCGTCAATAAGAAGGTCAGAGGGATACAGTAAACCTGAAGTGAAGCGTCGGAATCAAGAACTAGTGTCACAGGAAAGGTTCAAAGCATAGACAGTAAGAAGAGCCAGTCTTCTTGTACTTAAGTCGGCATTGTGCCTTATGTATATAATTCCAATGCAATTTCTGTGTTTCATCGTCAATAAGAAGATCAGAGGGATACAGTAAACCTGAAGTGAAGCATCGGAATCTATAACTAGTGTCACAGGAATGGTTCAAAACATAGACATTAAGAAGAGGCAGTCTTCTTGTACTTGAGTCGGCATTGTGCCTTTTGTATTTAATTCCGTTGCAATTTCTGTGTTTCATCGTCAATAAGAATGTCTGAGGGATACAGTAAACCTGAAGTGAAGCATCGGAATCTATAACTAGTGTCACCGGAATGGTTCAAAACGTAGACAATAGAATGAGTCAGTCTTCTTGTACTTCACTCGGCTTTGTGCCTTTTGTATTTAATTCCAATGCAATATCTGTGTTTCATCGTCAATACGAAGGTCAGGGGGATACAGTAAACCTGAAGTGAAGCATCGGAATCTATAGCTAGTGTCACAGGAATAGTTCAAACATAGACAGTAAGAAGAGTCAGTCTTCTTGTACTTAAGTCGGCATTGTGCCTTTTGTATTTAATACCGATGCAATTCCTGTGCTTCATCGTCAATAAGAATGTCAGCTGGATACAGTGAACCTGAAGTTAAGCATCGGAATCTATAACTAGTGTCACAGGAATGGTTCAAAGCATATACAGTAAGAAGAGTCAGTCTTCTTCTACTTAAGTCGGCATTGTGCCTTTTGTATATAATTCCGATGCAATTAATGTGTTTCATCGACAATAAGAAGGTCAGAATGATACAGTAAACCTGAAGTGAAGCATAGGAATCTGTAACTAGTGTCACAGGAATGGTTCAAAACATCGACAGTAAGAAGAGCCAGTGTTCTTGTACTTGAGTCGGCATTGTGCCTTTAGTATTTAATTCCGTTGCAATTTCTGTGTTTCATCGTTAATAAGAAGGTCTGAGGGATACAGTAAACCTGAAGTGAAGCATCGGAATCTATAACTAGTGTCACTGGAATAGTTCATAACATAGACAATAAGAAGAGGCAGTCTTCTTGTACTTGAGTCGGCATTGTGCCTTTTGTATTTAATTCCGATGAAATCTCTGTGTTCGATCGTCAATAAGAAGGTCAGAGGGATACAGTAAACCTGAGGTGAAGCATCGGAATCTATAACTAGTGTCACAGGAATGGTTCAAAACATAGACAGTAAGAAGAGTCAGTCTTCTTGTGCTTAAGTCGGCATTGTGCCTTTTGTATTTAATTCCGATGCAGTTTTTGTGTTTCATCGTCAATAAGAAGATCAGAGGGATACAGTAAACCTGAAGTGAAGCATCGGAATCTGTAACTAGTGTCACAGGAATGGTTCAAAACATCGACAGTAAGAAGAGCCAGTGTTCTTGTACTTGAGTCGGCATTGTGCCTTTAGTATTTAATTCCGTTGCAATTTCTGTGTTTCATCGTTAATAAGAAGGTCTGAGGGATACAGTAAACCTGAAGTGAAGCATCGGAGTCTATAACTAGTGTCACCGGAATGGTTCAAAACGTAGACAGTAATATGAGCCAGTCTTCTTGTACTTATGTCGGCATTGTGCCTTTTGTTTTTAATTGCGATGCAATTTCTGTGCTTCATCGCCAATAAGAAGGTCAGCTGGATACAGTGAACCTGAAGTTAAGCATTGGAATCTATAGCTAGTGTCACAGGAATGGTTCAAAACATAGACAGTAAGAAGAGTCAGTCTTCTTGTACTTAAGTCGGCATTGTGCCTTTTGTATATAATTCCGATGCAATTAGTGTGTTTCATCGACAATAAGAAGGTCAGAGGGACACAGCAAACCTGAAGTGAAGCATAGGAATCTATAACTAGTGTCACAGGAATGGTTCAAAACACCGACAGTATGAAGAGCCAGTCTTCTTGTACTTGAGTCGGCATTGGGCCTTTTGTATTTAATTCCGATGCAATTTCTGTGTTTCATGGTCAATAAGAAGGTCAGTTGGGTACAGTAAACCTGAAGTGAAGCATCGGAATCTATAACTAGTGTCACAGGAATGGTTCAAAACATAGGCAGTAAGAAAAGCCAGTCTTCTTGTACTTGGGTCGGAATATTGCCTTTTGTATTTAATTCCGATGAAATTTCTGTGTTTGATCGTCAATAAGAAGGGCAGAGGGATACAGTAAACCTGAGGTGAAGCATCGGAATCTATAACTAGTGTCACAGGAATGGTTCAAAACTTAGACAGTAAGAAGAGTCAGTCTTCTTATGCTTAAGTCGGCATTGTGCCTTTTGTATATAATTCCGATGCAATTAGTGTGTTTCATCGGCAATAAGAAGGTCAGAGGGATACAGTAAACCTGAAGTGAAGCATCGGAATCTATAACTACTGTCACCGGAATGGTTCAAAACGTAGACAATAGAAAGAGTCAGTCTTCTTGTACTTCACTCGGCTTTGTGCCTTTTGTATTTAATTCCAATGCAATATCTGTGTTTCATCGTCAATACGAAGGTCAGGGGGATACAGTAAACCTGAAGTGAAGCATCGGAATCTATAGCTAGTGTCACAGGAATGGTTCAAACATAGACAGTAAGAAGAGTCAGTCTTCTTGTACTTAAGTCGGCATTGTGCCTTTTGTATTTAATACCGATGCAATTTCTGTGCTTCATCGTCAATAAGAATGTCAGCTGGATACAGTGAACCTGAAGTTAAGCATCGGATTCTATAACTAGTGTCACAGGAATGGTTCAAAACATATACAGTAAGAAGAGTCAGTCTTCTTCTACTTAAGTCGGCATTGTGCCTTTTGTATATAATTCCGATGCAATTATGTGTTTCATCGACAATAAGAAGGTCAGAATGATACAGTAAACCTGAAGTGAAGCATAGGAATCTATAACTAGTGTCACAGGAATGGTTCAAAACATAGACAATAAGAAGAGCAAATCTTCTTGTACTTGAGTCGGCATTGGGCCTTTTGTATTTACTTCCGATGAAATTTCTGTGTTTGACCGTCAGTAAGAAGGACAGAGGGATACAGTAAACCAGAAGTGAAGCATCGGAATCTATAACTAGTGTCACAGGAATAGTTCAAAACATAGACATTAAGAAGAGCCAGTCTTCTTGTACTTGAGTCGGCATTGTGCCTTTTGTATTTAATTCCGATGAAATCTCTGTGTTCGATCGTCAATAAGAAGGTCAGAGGGATACAGTAAACCTGAGGTGAAGCATCGTAATCTATAACTAGTGTCACAGGAATGGTTCAAAACATGGACAGTAAGAAGAGTCAGTCTTCTTGTGCTTAAGTCGGCATTGTGCCTTTTGTATTTTATTCCGATGCAGTTTTTGTGTTTCATCGTCAATAAGAAGATCAGAGGGATACAGTAACCCTGAAGTGAAGCATCGGAATCTGTAACTAGTGTCACGGGAATGGTTCGAAACATCGACAGTAATAAGAGCCAGTCTTCTTGTACTTGAGTCGGCATTGTGCCTTTAGTATTTAATTCCGTCGCAATTTCTGTGTTTCATCGTTAATAAGAAGGTCTGAGGGATACAGTAAACCTGAAGTGAAGCATCGGAGTCTATAACTAGTGTCACCGGAATGGTTCAAAACGTAGACAATAGAAAGAGTCAGTCTTCTTGTACTTCACTCGGCATTGTGCCTTTTGTGATTAATTCCAATGCAATATCTGTGTTTCATCGTCAATACGAAGGTCAGGGGGATACAGTAATCCTGAAGTCAAGCATCGGAATCTATAGCTAGTGTCACAGGAATGTTTCAAAACATAGACAGTAAGAAGAGTCAGTTTTCTTGTACTCAAGTCGGCATTATGCCTTTTGTATTTAATTCCGATGCAATTTCTGTGATACATCGTCAATAAGATGGTCACAGGGATACAGTAAACCTGAAGTGAAGCATCGGAATCTATAACTAGTGTCACAGGAATGGTTCAAATCATAGACAGTAATATGAGCCAGTCTACTTGTACTTATGTCGGCATTGTGCCTTTTGTTTTTAATTCCGATGCAATTTCTGTGCTTCATCGCCAATAAGAAGGTCAGCTGGATACAGTGAACCTGAAGTTAAGCATTGGAATCTATAGCTAGTGTCACAGGAATGGTTCAAAACATAGACAGTAAGAAGAGTCAGTCTTCTTGTACTTAAGTCGGCATTGTGCCTTTTGTATTTAATTCCGATGCAATTTCTGTGCTTCATCGTCAATAAGAATGTCAGCTGGATACAGTGAACCTGAAGTTAAGCATCGGAATCTATAACCAGTGTCACAGGAATGGTTCAAAACACAGACAGTATGAAGAGCCAGTCTTCTTGTACTTGAGTCGGCATTGGGCCTTTTGTATTTAATTCCGATGCAATTTCTGTGATTCATGGTCAATAAGAAGGTCAGTTGGGTACAGCAAACCTGAAGTGAAGCATCGGAATCTATAACTAGTGTCAGAGGAATGGTTCAAAACATAGGCAGTAAGTAGAGCCAGTCTTCTTGTACTTGAGTCGGAATATTGCCTTTTGTATTTAATTCCGATGAAATTTCTTTGTTTGATCGTCAATAAGAACGGCAGAGGGATACAGAAAACCTGAGGTGAAGCATCGGAATCTATAACTAGTGTCACAGGAATGGTTCAAAACATAGACAGTAAGAAGAGTCAGTCTTCTTGTGCTTAAGTCGGCATTGTGATTTTTGTATTTAATTCCGATGCAGTTTTTGTGTTTCATCGTCAATAAGAAGGTCAGAGGGATACAGGAAAACTAAAGTGAAGCATCGGAATCTATGACTAGTGTCACAGGAATGGTTCAAAGCATACACAGTAAGAAGAGTCAGTGTTCTTGTACTTAGGTCGGCATTGTGTCTTTTGTATTTATTTAAGATGCAATTTCTGTGTTTCATCGTCAATAATAAGGTCAGCTGGGTACAGTAAACCTGAAGTGAAGCATCGGAATCTATAACTAGTGTCACAGGAATGGTTCATAACATAGGCAGTAAGAAGAACCAGTCTTCTTGTACTTGAGTCGGCATATTGCCTTTTGTATTTAATTCCGATGAAATTTCTGTGTTTGATCATCAATAAGAAGGTCAGAGGGATGCAGTAAACCTGAAGTGAAGCATCGGAATCTATAACTAGTGTCATAGGAAAGGTTCAGAACATAGACAGTTCGAAGAGTCAGTCTTCTTGTACATAAGTCGGCATTGTGCCTTTTGTATTTAATTAAGTTTCAATTTCTGTGATTCATCGTCAATAAGAAGGTCAGAGGGATACAGTAAACCTGAAGTGAAGCATCGGAATCAAGAACTAGTGTCACAGGAAAGGTTCAAAGCATAGACAGTAAGAAGAGTCAGTCTTCTTGTACTTAAGTCGGCATTGTGCCTTATCTATATAATTCCAATGCAATTTCTGTGTTTCATCGTCAATAAGAAGATCAGAGGGATACAGTAAACCTGAAGTGAAGCATCGGAATCTATATAGCTAGTGTCACAGGAATGGTTCAAAACATAGACATTAAGAAGAGTCAGTCTTCTTGTACTTAAGTCGGCATTGTGCCTTTTGTATTTAATTCCGATGCAATTTCTGTGCTTCATCGTCAATAAGAATGTCAGCTGGATACAGTGAACCTGAAGTTAAGCATCGGAATCTATAACTAGTGTCACAGGAATGGTTCAAAACATATACAGTAAGAAGAGTCAGTCTTCTTCTACTTAAGTCGGCATTGTGCCTTTTGTATATAATTCCGATGCAATTAATGTGTTTCATCGACAATAAGAAGGTCAGAGGGATACAGTAAACCTGAAGTGAAGCATAGGAATCTATAACTAGTGTCACAGGAATATTTCAAAACATAGAGAGTAAGAAGAGCAAGTCTTCTTGTACTTGAGTCGGCATTTTCCCTTTTGTATTTAATTCCGATGAAATTTCTGTGTTTGATCGTCAATAAGAAGGACAGAGGGATACAGTAAACCGGAAGTGAAGCATCGGAATCTGTAACTAGTGTCACAGGAATGGTTCAAAACATAGACAGTAAGAAGAGCCAGTCTTCTTGTACTTGAGTCGGCATTGTGCCTTTTGTATTTAATTCCGTTGCAATTTCTGTGTTTCATCGTCAATAAGAAGGTCAGAGGGATACAGTCAACCTGAAGTAAACCATCGGAATCAATAACTAGTGTCACAGGAAAAGTTCAAAGCATAGACAGTAAGAAGAGTCAGTCTTCTTGTACTTAAGTCGGCATTGTGCCTTTTGTATATAATTCCGATGCAATTTCTGTGTTTCATCGTCAATACGAAGGTCAGAGGGATACAGTAAACCTGAAGTGAAGCATCGGAATCTATAACTAGCGTCACAGGAATGGTTCAAAGCATAGACAGTAAGAAGAGCCAGTCTTCTTGTACTTACGTCTGCATTGTGCCTTTTGTATTTAATTATGATGCAATTTCTGTGATTCATCGTCAATAAGAATGTCGGAGGGATACAGTAAACAGGGAGTGAAGCATCGGAATCTATAACTAGTGTCACAGGAATGGTTCAAAACATAGATAGTAAGAAGAGTCTGTTTTCTTGTACTTAAGTCGCCATTGGGCCCTCTGTATATAATTACGATGCAATTTCTGTGTTTCATCGTCAATAAGAAGGTCAGAGGGATACAGTAAACCTGAGGTGAAGCATCGGATCTATAACTAGTGTCACAGAAATGGTTCAAAACATAGAGTGTAAGAAGAGCCAGTCTTCTTGTACTTGATTCAGCATTGTGCATTTTGTATTTAATTCCGATGTAATTTATGTGTTTCTTCATCAATAAGAAGGTCAGAGGGGTACAATAAACCTGAAGTGAAGCATCGGAATCTATAACTAGTGTCACAGAAATGGTTCAAAACATAGACAGTAAGAAGAGCCAGTCTTATTGTACTTGAGTCGGCATTGTGCCTTTAGTATTTAATTCCGATGCAATTTATGTGTTTCCTCGTCAATAATACGGTCAGAGGGATACAGTAAACCTGAAGTGAAGCATCGGAATCCATAACTAGTGTCACAGGAATGGTACAAATCATAGACAGAAGGAAGAGTCAGTCTTCTTGTACTTAAGTCGGCATTGTGCCTTTTGTATTTAATTCCGATGCAATTTCTGTGTTTCATCGTCAATAAGAAGGTCAGAGGGATACAGTAAACCTGAAGTGAAGCATCGGAATCTATAACTAGTGTCACAAGAATGGTTCAAAACAGTCAGTAAGAAGAGTCAATCTTCTTGTACTTAAGTCGGCATTGTGCCTTTTGTGTTTAATTATGATGCATTTTCTGTGTTTCATCGTCAATAAGAAGGTCCAAGGGATACAGTAAACCTGAAGTGAAGCATCGGAATCTATAACTAGTGTCACAGGAATGGTTCAAAACATAGTCAGTATGAAGAGTCAGTCTTCTTGCACTTAAGTCGGCATTGTGCCTCTTGTATTTAATTCCGATTCAATTTCGGTGTTTCATCGTCAATAAGAAGGTCAGAGGGATACAGCAAACCTGATGCGAAGCATCGGAATCTATAACTAGTGTCACAGGAATGGGTCTAAACATAGACAGTAAGAAGGGTCAGACTTCTTATACTTACGTCGGCATTGTGCCTTTTCTATTTAATTCCAATGCAATTTCTGTATTTCGTCGCCAATAAAAGAGTCCAAAGGATATAGTAAACCTGTACTGAAGCATCGGAATCTATAACTAATGTCACAGGAATCGTTCAAACATAAGACAGTAGGAAGAATCAGTCTTCTTGTACTTAAGTCGTCATTGTGCCTTTTGTATTTAGTTCCGATGTAATTTCTGTGTTTCATCGTCAATAAGAAGGTCCTAGGGATAGAGTAAACCTGAAGTGAAGCATCGGAATCTATAAGTAGTGTCACAGGAATGGTTCAAAACATATTCAGTAAGAAGAGTCAGTCTTCTTGTACTTATGTCGGCATTGTGCCTTTTCTATTTAATTCCGATTCAATTTCGGTTTTTCATCGTCAATAAGAAGGTCAGAGGGATACAGCAAACCTGAAGTGAGGCATCGGAATCTATAACTAGTGTCACAGGAATGGGTCTAAACATAGACAGTAAGAAGGGTCAGACTTCTTGTACTTACGTCCGCATTGTGCCTTTTGTATTAAATTCCAATGCAATTTCTGTATTTCGTCGCCAATAAGAGAGTCCAAAGGATATAGTAAAAATGTAATGAAGCATCGGAATCTATAACTAATGTCACAGGAATCGTTTAAACATGGACAGTAGGAAGAATCAGTCTTCTTGTACTTAAGTCGGCATTATGCCTTTTGTATTTAGTTCCGATGCAATTTCTGTGTTTCATCGTCAATAAGAAGGTCAGAATGATACAGTAAACCTGAAGTGAAGCATCGGAATCTATAACAAGTGTCACAGGAATGGTTCAAAGCAGTCAGTAAGAAGAGTCAATCTTCTTGTACCTAAGTCGGCATTGTGCCTTTTGTGTTTAATTATGATGCATTTTCTGTGTTTCATCGTCAATAAGAAGGTCCAAGGGATACAGTAAACCTGAAGTGAAGCATCGGAATCTATAACTGGTGTCACAGGAATGGTTCAAAACATAGTCAGTATGAAGAGTCAGTCTTCTTGTACTTAAGTCGGCATTGTGCATTTTGTATTTAATTCCGATGCAATTTCTGTATTTCATCGTCACAAAGAAGGTCAGAGGGATACAGTACACTTGAAGTGAAGCATCGGAATCTATAACAAGTGTCACAGGAATGGTTCAAAACATTCAGTAAGAAGAGTCAGTCTTCTTGTACTTAAGTCGGCATTGTGCCTTTTGTATTTAATTCCGAAGCTATTTCTGCATTTCGTCGCCAATTAGAAGGTCCAAAAGATACAGTAAACCTGTAGTGAAGCATCGGAATCAATAACTAATGTCACAGGAATCGTTCGAAACATAGACAGTAGGAAGAGTCAGTCTTCTTGTACTTAAGTCGGCATTGTGCCTTTTGTATTTAATTCCGATGCAATTTCTGTGTTTCATCGTCAAAAAGAAGGTCAGAGGGATACAGTAAACCTGAAGTGAAGCATCGGAATCTGTAACTAGTGTCACAGGAATTGTTCAAAACATAGACAGTAGGAATGGTCAGTCTTCTTGTACTTAAGGCGGCATTGTGCCTTTTCTATTTAATTCCGATTCAATTTCTGTGTTTCATCGTCAATAAGAACGTCCAAGGGATACAGTAAACCTGAAGTGAAGCATCGGAATCTATAACTAGTGTCACAGGAATGGTTCAAAACATAGTCAGTACGAAGAGTCAGTCTTCTTGTACTTAAGTCGGCATTGTGCATTTTGTATTTAATTCCGATGCAATTTCCTTATTTCATCGTCAAAAAGAAGGTCAGAGGGATACAGTAAACCTGTAGTGAAGCATCGGAATCAATAACTAATGTCACAGGAATCATTCGAAACATAGACAGTAGGAAGAGTCAGTCTTCTTGTACTTAAGCCGGCATTGTACCTTTTGTATTTAATTCCGATGCAATTTCTGTGTTTCATCGTCAATAAGTATGTAAGAGGGATACAGTAACCCTGAAGTCAAGCATCGGAATCTGTAACTAGCGTCACAGAAATGGTTCAAAACATAGACAGAAAGAAGAGTAAGTCTTCTTGTACTTATGTCGGCATTGTGCCTCTTGTATTTAATTCCGATTCAATTTCGGTGTTTCATCGTCAATAAGAAGGTCAGAGGGATACAGCAAACCTGAAGTGAGGCATCGGAATCAATAACTAGTGTCACAGGAATGGGTCTAAACATAGACAGTAAGAAGGGTCAGACTTCTTGTACTTACGTCCGCATTGTGCCTTTTCTATTAAATTCCAATGCAATTTCTGTATTTCGTCGCCAATAAGAGAGTCCAAAGGATATAGTAAACCTGTAATGAAGCATCGGAATCTATAACTAATGTCACAGGAATCGTTTAAACATGGACAGTAGGAAGAATCAGTCTTCTTGTACTTAAGTCGGCATTATGCCTTTTGTATTTAGTTCCGATGCAATTTCTGTGTTTCATCGTCAATAAGAAGGTCAGAATGATACAGTAAACCTGAAGTGAAGCATCGGAATCTATAACAAGTGTCACAGGAATGGATCAAAGCAGTCAGTAAGAAGAGTCAATCTTCTTGTACCTAAGTCGGCATTGTGCCTTTTGTGTTTAATTATGATGCATTTTCTGTGTTTCATCGTCAATAAGAAGGTCACAGGGATACAGTAAACCTGAAGTGAAGCATCGGAATCTATAACTAGTGTCACAGGAATGGTTCAAAACATAGGCAGTACGAAGAGTCAGTCTTCTTGTACTTAAGTCGGCATTATGCATTTTGTATTTAATTCTGATGCAATTTCTGTATTTCATCGTCAAAAATAAGGTCAGAGGGATACAGTAAACTTGAAGTGAAGCATCGGAATCTATAACAAGTGTCACAGGAATGGTTCAAAACATTCAGTAAGAAGAGTCAGTCTTCTTGTACTTAAGTCGGTATTATGCTTTTCCAATTTAATTCCGATGCAATTTCTGTGTTTCATCGTCAATAAGAAGGTCCAAGGGATACAGTAAACCTGAAGTGAAGCATCGGAATCTATAACTAGTGTCACAGGAATGGTTCAAAATATAGTCAGTATGAAGAGTCAGTCTTCTTGTACTTAAGTCGGCATTGTGCCTCTTGTATTTAATTCCGATTCAATTTCGGTGTTTCATCGTCAATAAGAAGGTCAGAGGGATACAGCAAACCTGAAGCGAAGCATCGGAATCTATAACTAGTGTCACAGGAATGGGTCTAAACATAGACAGTAAGAAGGGTCAGACTTCTTGTACTTACGTCCGCATTGTGCCTTTTCTATTAAATTCCAATGCAATTTCTGTATTTCGTCGCCAATAAGAGAGTCCAAAGGATATAGTAAACCTGTAATGAAGCATCGGAATCTATAACTAATGTCACAGGAATCGTTTAAACATGGACAGTAGGAAGAATCAGTCTTCTTGTACTTAAGTCGGCATTATGCCTTTTGTATTTAGTTCCGATGCAATTTCTGTGTTTCATCGTCAATAAGTAGGTCAGAGGGATACAGTAAACCTGAAGTGAAGCATCGGAATCTATAACAAGTGTCACAGGAATGGTTCAAAACAGTCAGTAAGAAGAGTCAATCTTCTTGTACCTAAGTCGGCATTGTGCCTTTTGTGTTTAATTATGATGCATTTTCTGTGTTTCATCGTCAATAAGAAGGTCACAGGGATACAGTAAACCTGAAGTGAAGCATCGGAATCTATAACTAGTGTCACAGGAATGGTTCAAAACATAGGCAGTACGAAGAGTCAATCTTCTTGTACTTAAGTCGGCATTGTGCATTTTGTATTTAATTCTGATGCAATTTCTGTATTTCATCGTCAAAAATAAGGTCAGAGGGATACAGTAAACTTGAAGTGAAGCATCGGAATCTATAACAAGTGTCACAGGAATGGTTCAAAACATTCAGTAAGAAGAGTCAGTCTTCTTGTACTTAAGTCGGTATTATGCTTTTCCAATTTAATTCCGATGCAATTTCTGTGTTTCATCGTCAATAAGAAGGTCCAAGGGGTACAGTGAACCTGAAGTGAAGCATCGGAATCTGTAACTAGTGTCACAGGAATTGTTCAAAACATAGACAGTAGGAATGGTCAGTCTTCTTGTACTTAAGGCGGCATTGTGCATTTTCTATTTAATTCCGATTCAATTTCTGTGTTTCATCGTCAATAAGAACGTCCCAGGGATACAGTAAACCTGAAGTGAAGCATCGGAATCTATAACTAGTGTCACAGGAATGGTTCAAAACATAGTCAGTACGAAGAGTCAGTCTTCTTGTACTTATGTCGGCATTGTGCATTTTGTATTTAATTCCGATGCAATTTCTGTATTTCATCGTCAAAAAGAAGGTCAGAGGGATACAGTAAACCTGTAGTGAAGCATCGGAATCAATAACTAATGTCACAGGAATCGTTCGAAACATAGACAGTAGGAAGAGTCAGTCTTCTTGTACTTAAGCCGGTATTGTACCTTTTGTATTTAATTCCGATGCAATTTGTGTGTTTCATCGTCAATAAGAATGTAAGAGGGATACAGTAACCCTAAAGTCAAGCATCGGAATCTGTAACTAGCGTCACAGAAATGGTTCAAAACATAGACAGAAAGAAGAGTAAGTCTTCTTGTACTTAAGTCGGCATTGTGCCTTTTCTATTTAATTCCGATGGAATTTCTGTGTTTCATCGTCAATACGAAGGTCCAAGGGATACAGTAAACCTGAAGTGAAGCATCGGAATCTATAACTAGTGTCACAGGAATGGTTCAAAACATTGACGGTAAGAAGAGTCAGTCTTCTTGTACTTAAGTCGGTATTATGCTTTTCCAATTTAATTCCGATGCAATTTCTGTGTTTCATCGTCAATAAGAAGGTCCAAGGGATACAGTAAACCTGAAGTGAATCATCGTAATCTATAACTAGTGTCACAGGAATGGATCAAACATAGTCAGTACGAAGAGTCAGTCTTCTTGTATTTAAGTCGGCATTTTGCATTTTGTATTTAATTCCGATGCAATTTCTGTATTTCATTGTCAAAAAGAAGGTCAGAGGGATATAGTAAACCATAAGTGAAGCATCGGAATCTAAAACAAGTGTCACAGGAATGGTTCAAAACAGTCAGTAAGAAGAGTCAGTCTTCTTGTACCTAATTCGGCTTTGTGCATTTTGTATTTAATTCCGATGCAATTTGTGTGTTTCATCGTCAATAAGGACGTCCAAGGGATACAGTAAACCTGAAGTGAAGCATCGGAATCTATAACTAGTGTCACACGAATCGTTCAAATCATAGACAGTAGGAAGAGTCAGTCTTCTTGTACTTAAGTCGGCATTGTGCCTTTTCTATTTAATTCCGATGCAATTTCAGTGTTTCATCGTCAATAAGAATGGAAGAGGGATACAGTAACCCTGAAGTCAAGCATCGGAATCTGTAACTAGCGTCACAGGAATGGTTCAAAACATAGACAGAAAGAAGAGTCAGTCTTCTTGTACTTAAGTTGGCATTGTGCCTTTTCTATTTAATTCCGATGCAATTTCTGTGTTTCATCGTCAATAAGAAGGTCCAAGGGATACAGTAAACCTGAAGTGAAGCATCGGAAACTATAACTAGTGTCACAGGAATGATTCAAAACATAGACAGTAAGAAGAGTCAGTCTTCTTGTACTTAAGTCGGCATTGTGCCTTTTCTATTTAATTCCGATGCAATATCTGTGTTTCAACGTCAATAAGAAGGTAAGAGGGATACAGTAAACCTGAAGTGAGGCATCGGAATCTATAACTAGTGTCACAGGAATGGTTCCAAACATAGTCAGTAAGAAGAGTCAGTCTTCTTGTACTTAAGTCGGCATTGTGCCTTTTGTATTTAATTCCGATGCAATTACTGTGTTTCATCGTCAATAAGAAGGACAAAGGGGTACAGTAAACCTGCAGTGAAGCATCGGAATCTACAGCTAGTGTCACAGGAATGGGTCTAAACAGAGACAGTAAGAAGGGTCAGACTTCTTGTACTTAAGTCGGCATTGTGCCTTTTTTATTCAATTCCGATGCAATATCTGTGTTTCATCGTCAATAAGAAGGTGCAAGGGATACAGTAAACCTGAAGTGAAGCATCGGATTTCTATAACTTGTGTCAGAGGAATGGTTCTAAACATAGACAGTAAGAAGGGTCAGTCTTCTTGTACTTAAGTCGGCATTGTGCCTTTTGTATTTAATTCCGATGCAATTTCTGTGTTTCATCGTCAATAAGAAGGTCAGAGGGATACAGTAAACCTGAAGTGAAGCATGGGAATCTATAACTAGTGTCACAGGAATGGTTCAAAACAGTCAGTAAGAAGAGTCAACCTTCTTGTACTTAAGTCGGCATTGTGCCTTTTGTATTTAATTATGATGCATTTTCTGTGTTTCATCGTCAATAAGAAGGTCCAAGGGATAGAGTAAACCTGAAGTAATGCATCGGAATCTATAACTAATGTCACAGGAATCGTTCAAACGTAGACAGTAGGAAGAATCAGTCTTCTTGTACTTAAGTCGGCATTGTGCCTTTTGTATTTAGTTCCGATGCAATTTCTGTGTTTCATTGTCAATAAGAAGGTCCTAGGGATAGAGTAAACCTGAAGTGTAGCATCGGAATCTATAACTAGTGTCACAGGAATAGTTCAAAACATTGACAGTAGGAAGAGTCTGTCTTCTTGTACTTAAGTCGGCATTGTGCATTTTCTATTTAATTACGATGCAATTTCTGTGTTCTTCGTCAATTAGAAGGTCAAAGGGATACAGTAAACCTAAAGTGAAGCATCGGAATCTATAACTAGTGTCACAGGAATGGTTCAAAACATAGACAGTAAGAAGAGTCAGTCTTCTTGTACTTAAGTCGGCAATGTGCCTGTTCTATTTAATTCCAATGCAATTTCTGTATTTCGTCGCCAATAAGAAGGTCCAAAGGATATACTAAACCTGAAGTGATGCATCGGAATCTATAACTAATGTCACAGGAATCGTTCAAACATAGACAGTAGGATGAGTCAGTCTTCTTGTACTTAAGTCGGCATTGTGCCTTTTGTATTTGATTCCGATGCAATATCTGTGATTCACCGACAATAAGAAGGTGCAAGGTATACAGTGAACCTGAAGTGAAGCATCGGATTCTATAACTAGTGTCACAGGAATGGTTCAAAACATAGTCAGTAAGAAGAGTCAGTCTTCTTGTGCTTAAGTCGGCATAGTGCCTTTTCTATTTAATTCCAATGCAATATCTGTGTTTCATCGTCAATAAGAAGGTCAGAGGGATACAGTAAACCTGATGTGAGGCATCGGAATCTATAACTAGTGTCACAGGAATGGTTCCAAGCATAGTCAGTAAGAAGAGTCAGTCTTCTTGTACGTAAGTAGGCATTGTGCCTCTTGTATTTCATTCCGATGCAATTTCTGTACTTCGTCGCCAACAAGAAGGTCCAAAGTATACAGTAAACCTGAAGTGAAACATCGGAATCTATAACTAATGTCACAGGAATCGTTCAAAACATAGACAGTAGGAAGAGTCAGTCTTCTTGTACTTAAGTCGGCATGTGCCTTTTGGATTTAGTTCCGATGCAATTTCTGTGTTTCATCGTCAATAAGATGGTCCTAGGGATAGAGTAAACCTGAAGTGAAGCATCGGAATCTATATCTAGTGTCACAGGAATGGTTCAAAGCATGGACAGTAAGAAGGGTCAGTCTTCTTGTACTTAAGTCGGCATTGTGCCTTTTGTATTTAATTCCGATGCAATATCTGTGATTCACCGACAATAAGAAGGTGCAAGGGATACAGTAAACCTGAATTGAAGCATCGGAATCTATAACTAGTGTCACAGGAATGGTTCAAAACATAGTCAGTAAGAAGAGTCAGTCTTCTTGTGCTCAAGTCGGCATAGTGCCTTTTCTATTTAATTCCAATGCAATATCTGTGTTTCATCGTCAATAAGAAGGTCAGAGTGATACAGTAAACCTGACGTGAGGCATCGAAATCTATAACTAGTGTCAGAGGAATGGTTCCAAGCATAGTCAGTAAGAAGAGTCAGTCTTCTTGTACTTGAGTCGGCATTGTGCCTCTTGTATTTCATTCCGATGCAATTTCTGTACTTCGTCGCCAATACGAAGGTCCAAAGTATACAGTAAACATGAAGTGAAGCATCGGAATCTATAACTAGTGTCACAGGAATGGTTCAAAACATAGTCAGTAAGAAGAGTCAGTCTTCTTGTGCTCAAGTCGCCATTGTGCCTTTTGTATTTATTTCCGATGCAATTTCTGTGTTTCATCGTCAAAACGAAGGTCAGTGGGATACAGTAAACCTGAAGTGAAGCATCGGAATGTGTAACTTGTGTCACAGGAATGGTTCAAAACATAGACAGTAAGAAGGGTCAGTCTTCTTGTACTTAAGTCGGCAATGTGCCTTTTGTATTTAATTCCGATGCAAATTCTGTGATTCATCGTCAATTAGAAGGTCCAAGGGATACAGTAAACCTGAAGTGAAGCATCGGAATCTGTAACTAGTGTCACAGGAATGGTTCAAAACATAGACAGTAAGAAGAGTCACTCTTCTTGTACTTAAGTCGTCATTGTGCCTTATCTATTTAATTCCGATGCAATTTCTGTGTTTCATCGTCAATACGAAGGTCAGAGGGATACAGTAAACCAGAAGTGAAGCATCGGAATCTATAACTAGTGTCACAGGAATGGTTCAAAACATAGTCAGTAAGACGAGTCGGTCTTCTTGTACTTCAGTCGGCATGTGCCCTTTCTATTTATTTCCGATGCAATATCTGTGTTTCATCGTCAATAAGGACAGAGGGATACAGTAAACCTGGAGTAAGGCATCGGAATCTACAACTAGTGTCACAGGAACGTTTCCAAACATAGTCAGTAAGAAGGGTCAGTCTTCTTTTACTTAAGTCAGCATTGTGCCTTTTCTATTTAATTCCGATACTATTTCTGTGTTTCATCGTCGATAAGAAGGTACAAGGTATACAGTAAACCTGAAGTGAATCATCGTAATCTATAACTAGTGTCACAGGAATGGTTCAAAACATAGTCAGTACGAAGAGTCAGTCTTCTTGTACTTAAGTCGGCATTGTGCCTTTCGTATTTAAAACCGATGCAATATCTGTGTTTCATCGTCAATAAGAAGGTGCAAGGGATACAGTAAACTTGAAGTGAAGCAACGGAATCTATAACTAGTGTCACAGGAATGGTTCAAAACATAGACAGTAAGAAGAGTCAGTCTTCTTGTACTTAAGTCGTCATTGTGCCTTTTGTATTAAATTCCGATGCTATTTCTGTGTTTCATCGTCAATATGAAGGTCAGAGGGATACAGTAAACCTGAAGTGAAGCATCTGAATCTATAACTAGTGTCACAGGAATGGTTCAAAACATTGACAGTAATAAGAGTCAGTCCTCTTGTACTTAGGTCGGCAATGTGCCTTTTCTATTCAATTCCAATGCAATTTCTGTATTTCGTCGCCAATAAGAATGTCCAAAGGACACAGTAAACCTGAAGTGAAGCATCGGAATCTATAACTAAAGTCACAGGATTCGTTCAAATCATAGACAGTAGGAAGAGTCAGTCTTCTTGTACTTATGTCGGCATTGTGCTTTCTGTAGTTAATTCCGGTGCAATTTCTGTGTTTCATCGTCAGAAAGAAGGTCCAAGGGATACAGTAAACATGAAGTGAAGCATCGGAATCTATAACTAGTGACGCAGGAATGGTTCAAAACAGTCAGTAAGAAGAGTCAATCTTCTTGTACATAAGTCGGCATTGTGCCTTTTCTATTTAATTCCGATGCAGTTTCTGTGTTTCATCGTCAATAAGAAGGTCCAAGGGATACAGTAAACCTGAAGTGAAGCATCGGAATAAATAACTAGAGTCACAGGACAGGTTCAAAACATAGAAAGTAAGAAGAGTCAGTCTTCTTGTACTTAAGTCGGCATTGTGCCTTTTCTATTTAATTCCGATGCAATATCTGTGTTTCATCGTCAATAAGAAGTTCAGAGGGATACAGAAAACCTGATGTGAGGCATCGGAATCTATAACTAGTGTCACAGAAATGGTTCCAAACATAGTCAGTAAGAAGAGTCAGTCTTCTTGTACTTAAGTCGGCATTGTGCCTTTTCTATTTAATTACGATGCAATTTCTGTGTTTCATCGTCAATAAGAAGGTCCAAGGGATACAGTAAACCTGAAGTGAATCATCGTAATCTATAACTAGTGTCACGGGAATGGTTCAAAACATAGTCAATACGAAGAGTCAGTCTTCTTGTACTTAAGTCGGCATTGTGCATTTTGTATTTAATTCCGATGCAATTTCTGTATTTCATCGTCAAAAAGAAGGTCAGAGGGATACATTAAACCTGAAGTGAAGCATCGGAATCTATAACAAGTGTCACAGGAATTGTGCAAAGCAGTCAGTAAGAAGAGTCAGTCTTCGTGTACTTAAGTCGGCATTGTGCTTTTTGTATTTAATTCCGAAGCTATTTCTGCATTTCGTCGCCAATTAGAAGGTCCAAGGATTACAGTAAACCTGAAGTCAAGCATCGGTATCAATAACTAATGGCACAGGAATCGTTCAAAACATAGACAGTAGGAAGAGTCAGTCTTCTTGTACTTAAGTCGGCATTGTGCCTTTTGTATTTAATTCCGATGCAATTTCTGTGTTTCATCGTCAATAAGTAGGTCAAAGGGATACAGTAAACCTGAAGTGAATCATCGTAATCTATAAGTAGTGTCACAGGAATGGTTCAAAACATAGTCATTACGAAGAGTCAGTCTTCTTGTACTTAAGTCGGGATTGTGCCTTTTGTATTTAATTCCGATGCTATTTCTGTGTTTCATGGTCAATAAGAAGGTCAGAGGGATACAGTATACCTGAAGTGAAGCATCGGAAACTATAACAAGTGTCACTGGAATGGTTCAAAACAGTCAGTAAGAAGAGTCAATCTTCTTGTACCTAAGTCGGCATTGTGCCTTTTGTGTTTAATTATGATGCATTTTCTGTGTTTCATCGTCAATAAGAAGGTCCAAGGGATACAGTAAACCTGAAGTGAAACATCGGAATCTATAACTAGTGTCACAGGAATGGTTCAAAACATAGTCACTACGAAGAGTCAGTCTTCTTGTACTTAAGTCGGCATTGTGCATTTTTTATTTAATTCCGATGCAATTTCTGTATTTCATCGTCAAAAAGAAGGTCCGAGGGATACAGTAAACTTGAAGTGAAGCATCGGAATCTATAACAAGTGTCACAGGAATGGTTCAAAACATTCAGTAAGAAGAGTCAGTCTTCTTGTACTTAAGTCGGCATTGTGCCTTTTGTATTTAATTCCGATGCAATTTCTGTGTTTCATCGTCAAAAAGAAGGTCAGAGGGATACAGTAAACCTGAAGTGAAGCATCGGAATCTGTAACTAGTGTCACAGGAATTGTTCAAAACATAGACAGTAGGAATGGTCAGTCTTCTTGTACTTAAGCCGGTATTGTACCTTTTGTATTTAATTCCTAAGCAATTAGTGTGTTTCATCGTCAATAAGAATGTAAGAGGGATACAGTAACCCTGAAGTCAAGCATCGGAATCTGTAACTAGCGTCACAGAAATGGTTCAAAACGTAGACAGAAAGAAGAGTAAGTCTTCTTGTACTTAAGTCGGCATTGTGCCTTTTCTATTTAATTCCGATTGAATTTCTGTGTTTCATCGTCAATAAGAAGGTCCAAGGGATACAGTAAACCTGAAGTGAAGCATCGGAATCTATAACTAGTGTCACAGGAATGGTTCAAAACATAGACGGTAAGAAGAGTCAGTCTTCTTGTACTTAAGTCGGTATTATGCTTTTCCAATTTAATTCCGATGCAATTTCTGTGTTTCATCGTCAATAAGAAGGTCCAAGGGATACAGTAAACCTGAAGTGAATCATCGTAATCTATAACTAGTGTCACAGGAATGGATCAAACATAGTCAGTACGAAGAGTCAGTCTTCTTGTATTTAAGTCGGCATTTTGCATTTTGTATTTAATTCCGATGCAATTTCTGTATTTCATTGTCAAAAAGAAGGTCAGAGGGATATAGTAAACCATAAGTGAAGCATCGGAATCTAAAACAAGTGTCACAGGAATGGTTCAAAACAGTCAGTAAGAAGAGTCAGTCTTCTTGTACCTAATTCGGCTTTGTGCATTTTGTATTTAATTCCGATGCAATTTGTGTGTTTCATCGTCAATAAGGACGTCCAAGGGATACAGTAAACCTGAAGTGAAGCATCGGAATCTATAACTAGTGTCACAGGAATCGTTCAAATCATAGACAGTAGGAAGAGTCAGTCTTCTTGTACTTAAGTCGGCATTGTGCCTTTTCTATTTAATTCCGATGCAATTTCAGTGTTTCATCGTCAATAAGAATGGAAGAGGGATACAGTAACCCTGAAGTCAAGCATCGGAATCTGTAACTAGCGTCACAGGAATGGTTCAAAACATAGACAGAAAGAAGAGTCAGTCTTCTTGTACTTAAGTTGGCATTGTGCCTTTTCTATTTAATTCCGATGCAATTTCTGTGTTTCATCGTCAATAAGAAGGTCCAAGGGATACAGTAAACCTGAAGTGAAGCATCGGAAACTATAACTAGTGTCACAGGAATGGTTCAAAACATAGACAGTAAGAAGAGTCAGTCTTCTTGTACTTAAGTCGGCATTGTGCCTTTTCTATTTAATTCCGATGCAATATCTGTGTTTCAACGTCAATAAGAAGGTACGAGGGATACAGTAAACCTGAAGTGAGGCATCGGAATCTATAACTAGTGTCACAGGAATGGGTCTAAATATAGACAGTAAGAAGGGTCAGACTTCTTGTACTTACGTCCGCATTGTGCCTTTTCTATTAAATTCCAATGCAATTTCTGTATTTCGTCGCCAATAAGAGAGTCCAAAGGATATAGTAAACCTGTAATGAAGCATCGGAATCTATAACTAATGTCACAGGAATCGTTTAAACATGGACAGTAGGAAGAATCAGTCTTCTTGTACTTAAGTCGGCATTATGCCTTTTGTATTTAGTTCCGATGCAATTTCTGTGTTTCATCGTCAATAAGAAGGTCAGAGGGATACAGTAAACCTGAAGTGAAGCATCGGAATCTATAACAAGTGTCACAGGAATGGTTCAAAACAGTCAGTAAGAAGAGTCAATCTTCTTGTACCTAAGTCGGCATTGTGCCTTTTGTGTTTAATTATGATGCATTTTCTGTGTTTCATCGTCAATAAGAAGGTCCAAGGGATACAGTAAACCTGAAGTGAAACATCGGAATCTATAACTAGTGTCACAGGAATGGTTCAAAACATAGTCACTACGAAGAGTCAGTCTTCTTGTACTTAAGTCGGCATTGTGCATTTTTTATTTAATTCCGATGCAATTTCTGTATTTCATCGTCAAAAAGAAGGTCCGAGGGATACAGCAAACTTGAAGTGAAGCATCGGAATCTATAACAAGTGTCACAGGAATGGTTCAAAACATTCAGTAAGAAGAGTCAGTCTTCTTGTACTTAAGTCGGCATTGTGCCTTTTGTATTTAATTCCGAAGCTATTTCTGCATTTCGTCGCCAATTAGAAGGTCCAAAAGATACAGTAAACCTGTAGTGAAGCATCGGAATCAATAACTAATGTCACAGGAATCGTTCGAAACATAGACAGTAGGAAGAGTCAGTCTTCTTGTACTTAAGTCGGCATTGTGCCTTTTGTATTTAATTCCGATGCAATTTCTGTGTTTCATCGTCAAAAAGAAGGTCAGAGGGATACAGTAAACCTGAAGTGAAGCATCGGAATCTATAACTAGTGTCACAGGAATGGTTCAAAACATAGTCAGTACGAAGAGTCAGTCTTCTTGTACTTAAGTCGGCATTGTGCATTCTGTATTTAATTCCGATGCAATTTCTGTATTTCATCGTCAAAAAGAAGGTCAGAGGGATACAGTAAACCTGTAGTGAAGCATCGGAATCAATAACTAATGTCACAGGAATCGTTCGAAACATAGACAGTAGGAAGAGTCAGTCTTCTTGTACTTAAGCCGGTATTGTACCTTTTGTATTTAATTCCGTTGCAATTTGTGTGTTTCATCGTCAATAAGAATGTAAGAGGGATACAGTAACCCTGAAGTCAAGCATCGGAATCTGTAACTAGCGTCACAGAAATGGTTCAAAACATAGACAGAAAGAAGAGTAAGTCTTCTTGTACTTAAGTCGGCATTGTGCCTTTTCTATTTAATTCCGATGGAATTTCTGTGTTTCATCGTCAATAAGAAGGTCCAAGGGATACAGTAAACCTGAATTGAAGCATCGGAATCTATAACTAGTGTCACAGGAATGGTTCAAAACATAGACGGTAAGAAGAGTCAGTCTTCTTGTACTTAAGTCGGTATTATGCTTTTCCAATTTAATTCCGATGCAATTTCTGTGTTTCATCGTCAATAAGAAGGTCCAAGGGATACAGTAAACCTGAAGTGAATCATCGTAATCTATAACTAGTGTCACAGGAATGGATCAAACATAGTCAGTACGAAGAGTCAGTCTTCTTGTATTGAAGTCGGCATTTTGCATTTTGTATTTAATTCCGATGCAATTTCTGTACTTCATTGTCAAAAAGATTGTCAGAGGGATATAGTAAACCATAAGTGAAGCATCGGAATCTAAAACAAGTGTCACAGGAATGGTTCAAAACAGTCAGTAAGAAGAGTCAGTCTTCTTGTACCTAATTCGGCATTGTGCCTTTTCTATTTAATTCCGATGCAATATCTGTGTTTCAACGTCAATAAGAAGGTAGGAGGGATACAGTAAACCTGAAGTGAGGCATCGGAATCTATAACTAGTGTCACAGGAATGGTTCCAAACATAGTCAGTAAGAAGAGTCAGTCTTCTTGTACTTAAGTCGGCATTGTATCTTTTCTATTTCATTCCGATGCAATATCTGTGTTGCATCGTCAATAAGAAGGTCCAAGGGATACAGTAACCCTGAAGTGAATCATCGTAATGTGTAACTAGTGTCACAGGAATGGTTCAAAGCATAGTCAGTACGAAGAGTCAGTCTTCTTGTACTTAAGTCGGCATTGTGCCTTTTGTATTTAATTCCGATGCAATTACTGTGTTTCATCGTCAATAAGAAGGACAAAGGAGTACAGTAAACCTGAAGTGAAGCATCGGAATCTACAGCTAGTGTCACAGGAATGGGTCTAAACAGAGACAGTAAGAAGGGTCAGACTTCTTGTACTTAAGTCGGCATTGTGCCTTTTTTATTCAATTCCGATGCAATATCTGTGTTTCATCGTCAATAAGAAGGTGCAAGGGATACAGTAAACCTGAAGTGAAGCATCGGATTTCTATAACTTGTGTCAGAGGAATGGTTCTAAACATAGACAGTAAGAAGGGTCAGTCTTCTTGTACTTAAGTCGGCATTGTGCCTTTTGTATTTAATTCCGATGCAATTTCTGTGTTTCATCGTCAATAAGAAGGTCAGAGGGATACAGTAAACCTGAAGTGAAGCATGGGAATCTATAACTAGTGTCACAGGAATGGTTCAAAACAGTCAGTAAGAAGAGTCAACCTTCTTGTACTTAAGTCGGCATTGTGCCTTTTGTATTTATTTATGATGCATTTTCTGTGTTTCATCGTCAATAAGAAGGTCCAAGGGATAGAGTAAACCTGAAGTAATGCATCGGAATCTATAACTAATGTCACAGGAATCGTTCAAACGTAGACAGTAGGAAGAATCAGTCTTCTTGTACTTAAGTCGGTATTGTGCCTTTTGTATTTAGTTCCGATGCAATTTCTGTGTTTCATTGACAATAAGAAGGTCCTAGGGATAGAGTAAACCTGAAGTGTAGCATCGGAATCTATAACTAGTGTCACAGGAATAGTTCAAAACATTGACAGTAGGAAGAGTCTGTCTTCTAGTACTTAAGTCGGCATTGTGCATTTTCTATTTAATTACGATGCAATTTCTGTGTTCTTCGTCAATTAGAAGGTCAAAGGGATACAGTAAACCTAAAGTGAAGCATCGGAATCTATAACTAGTGTCACAGGAATGGTTCAAAACATAGACAGTAAGAAGAGTCAGTCTTCTTGTACTTAAGTCGGCAATGTGCCTGTTCTATTTAATTCCAATGCAATTTCTGTATTTCGTCGCCAATAAGGAGGTCCAAAGGATATACTAAACCTGAAGTGATGCATCGGAATCTATAACTAATGTCACAGGAATCGTTCAAACATAGACAGTAGGATGAGTCAGTCTTCTTGTACTTAAGTCGGCATTGTGCCTTTTGTATTTGATTCCGATGCAATATCTGTGATTCACCGACAATAAGAAGGTGCAAGGTATACAGTGAACCTGAAGTGAAGCATCGGATTCTATAACTAGTGTCACAGGAATGGTTCAAAACATAGTCAGTAAGAAGAGTCAGTCTTCTTGTGCTTAAGTCGGCATAGTGCCTTTTCTATTTAATTCCAATGCAATATCTGTGTTTCATAGTCAATAAGAAGGTCAGAGGGATACAGTAAACCTGATGTGAGGCATCGGAATCTATAACTAGTGTCACAGGAATGGTTCCAAGCATAGTCAGTAAGAAGAGTCAGTCTTCTTGTACGTAAGTAGGCATTGTGCCTCTTGTATTTCATTCCGATGCAATTTCTGTACTTCGTCGCCAACAAGAAGGTCCAAAGTATACAGTAAACCTGAAGTGAAGCATCGGAATCTATAACTAATGTCACAGGAATCGTTCAAAACATAGACAGTAGGAAGAGTCAGTCTTCTTGTACTTAAGTCGGCATGTGCCTTTTGGATTTAGTTCCGATTCAATTTCTGTGTTTCATCGTCAATAAGAAGGTCCTAGGGATAGAGTAAACCTGAAGTGAAGCATCGGAATCTATATCTAGTGTCACAGGAATGGTTCAAAGCATGGACAGTAAGAAGGGTCAGTCTTCTTGTACTTAAGTCGGCATTGTGCCTTTTGTATTTAATTCCGATGCAATATCTGTGATTCACCGACAATAAGAAGGTGCAAGGGATACAGTAAACCTGAATTGAAGCATCGGAATCTATAACTAGTGTCACAGGAATGGTTCAAAACATAGTCAGTAAGAAGAGTCAGTCTTCTTGTGCTCAAGTCGGCATAGTGCCTTTTCTATTTAATTCCAATGCAATATCTGTGTTTCATCGTCAATAAGAAGGTCAGAGTGATACAGTAAACCTGACGTGAGGCATCGAAATCTATAACTAGTGTCAGAGGAATGGTTCCAAGCATAGTCAGTAAGAAGAGTCAGTCTTCTTGTACTTGAGTCGGCATTGTGCCT
Source organism: Schistocerca piceifrons (assembly GCF_021461385.2). Taxonomy (NCBI): domain Eukaryota; kingdom Metazoa; phylum Arthropoda; class Insecta; order Orthoptera; family Acrididae; genus Schistocerca; species Schistocerca piceifrons. The sequence continues at coordinate 9,991,331 of NC_060146.1, read as the reverse complement.
CTTGTATTTCATTCCGATGCAATTTCTGTACTTCGTCGCCAATAAGAAGGTCCAAAGTATACAGTAAACATGAAGTGAAGCATCGGAATCTATAACTAATGTCACAGGAATCGTTCAAAATATAGACAGTAGGAAGAGTTAGTCTTCTTCTACTTAAGTCGCCATTGTGCCTTTTGTATTTATTTCCGATGCAATTTCTGTGTTTCATCGTCAAAACGAAGGTCAGAGGGATACAGTAAACCTGAAGTGAAGCATCGGAATGTGTAACTTGTGTCACAGGAATGGTTCAAAACATAGACAGTAAGAAGGGTCAGTCTTCTTGTACTTAAGTCGGCAATGTGCCTTTTGTATTTAATTCCGATGCAAATTCTGTGATTCATCGTCAATTAGAAGGTCCAAGGGATACAGTAAACCTGAAGTGAAGCATCGGAATCTGTAACTAGTGTCACAGGAATGGTTCAAAACATAGACAGTAAGAAGGGTCAGTCTTCTTGTACTTAAGTCGGCAATGTGCCTTTTGTATTTAATTCCGATGCAAATTCTGTGATTCATCGTCAATTAGAAGGTCCAAGGGATACAGTAAACCTGAAGTGAAGCATCGGAATCTATAACAAGTGTCACTGGAATGGTTCAAAACAGTCAGTAAGAAGAGTCAATCTTCTTGTACCTAAGTCGGCATTGTGCCTTTTGTGTTTAATTATGATGCATTTTCTGTGTTTCATCGTCAATAAGAAGGTCCAAGGGATACAGTAAACCTGAAGTGAAACATCGGAATCTATAACTAGTGTCACAGGAATGGTTCAAAACATAGACAGTAAGAAGGGTCAGTCTTCTTGTACTTAAGTCGGCAATGTGCCTTTTGTATTTAATTCCGATGCAAATTCTGTGATTCATCGTCAATTAGAAGGTCCAAGGGATACAGTAAACCTGAAGTGAAGCATCGGAATCTGTAACTAGTGTCACAGGAATGGTTCAAAACATAGACAGTAAGAAGGGTCAGTCTTCTTGTACTTAAGTCGGCAATGTGCCTTTTGTATTTAATTCCGATGCAAATTCTGTGATTCATCGTCAATTAGAAGGTCCAAGGGATACAGTAAACCTGAAGTGAAGCATCGGAATCTATAACAAGTGTCACTGGAATGGTTCAAAACAGTCAGTAAGAAGAGTCAATCTTCTTGTACCTAAGTCGGCATTGTGCCTTTTGTGTTTAATTATGATGCATTTTCTGTGTTTCATCGTCAATAAGAAGGTCCAAGGGATACAGTAAACCTGAAGTGAAACATCGGAATCTATAACTAGTGTCACAGGAATGGTTCAAAACATAGTCACTACGAAGAGTCAGTCTTCTTGTACTTAAGTCGGCATTGTGCATTTTTTATTTAATTCCGATGCAATTTCTGTATTTCATCGTCAAAAAGAAGGTCCGAGGGATACAGTAAACTTGAAGTGAAGCATCGGAATCTATAACAAGTGTCACAGGAATGGTTCAAAACATTCAGTAAGAAGAGTCAGTCTTCTTGTACTTAAGTCGGCATTGTGCCTTTTGTATTTAATTCCGAAGCTATTTCTGCATTTCGTCGCCAATTAGAAGGTCCAAAAGATACAGTAAACCTGTAGTGAAGCATCGGAATCAATAACTAATGTCACAGGAATCGTTCGAAACATAGACAGTAGGAAGAGTCAGTCTTCTTGTACTTAAGTCGGCATTGTGCCTTTTGTATTTAATTCCGATGCAATTTCTGTGTTTCATCGTCAAAAAGAAGGTCAGAGGGATACAGTAAACCTGAAGTGAAGCATCGGAATCTGTAACTAGTGTCACAGGAATTGTTCAAAACATAGACAGTAGGAATGGTCAGTCTTCTTGTACTTAAGGCGGCATTGTGCATTTTCTATTTAATTCCGATTCAATTTCTGTGTTTCATCGTCAATAAGAACGTCCAAGGGATACAGTAAACCTGAAGTGAAGCATCTGAATCTATAACTAGTGTCACAGGAATGGTTCAAAACATAGTCAGTACGAAGAGTCAGTCTTCTTGTACTTAAGTCGGCATTGTGCATTTTGTATTTAATTCCGATGCAATTTCTGTATTTCATCGTCAAAAAGAAGGTCAGAGGGATACAGTAAACCTGTAGTGAAGCATCGGAATCAATAACTAATGTCACAGGAATCGTTCGAAACATAGACAGTAGGAAGAGTCAGTCTTCTTGTACTTAAGCCGGTATTGTACCTTTTGTATTTAATTCCGATGCAATTTGTGTGTTTCATCGTCAATAAGAATGTAAGAGGGATACAGTAACCCTGAAGTCAAGCATCGGAATCTGTAACTAGCGTCACAGAAATGGTTCAAAACATAGACAGAAAGAAGAGTAAGTCTTCTTGTACTTAAGTCGGCATTGTGCCTTTTCTATTTAATTCCGATGGAATTTCTGTGTTTCATCGTCAATAAGAAGGTCCAAGGGTTACAGTAAACCTGAAGTGAAGCATCGGAATCTATAACTAGTGTCACAGGAATGGTTCAAAACATAGACGGTAAGAAGAGTCAGTCTTCTTGTACTTAAGTCGGTATTATGCTTTTCCAATTTAATTCCGATGCAATTTCTGTGTTTCATCGTCAATAAGAAGGTCCAAGGGATACAGTAAACCTGAAGTGAATCATCGTAATCTATAACTAGTGTCACAGGAATGGATCAAACATAGTCAGTACGAAGAGTCAGTCTTCTTGTATTTAAGTCGGCATTTTGCATTTTGTATTTAATTCCGATGCAATTTCTGTATTTCATTGTCAAAAAGAAGGTCAGAGGGATATAGTAAACCATAAGTGAAGCATCGGAATCTAAAACAAGTGTCACAGGAATGGTTCAAAACAGTCAGTAAGAAGAGTCAGTCTTCTTGTACCTAATTCGGCTTTGTGCATTTTGTGTTTAATTCCGATGCAATTTGTGTGTTTCATCGTCAATAAGGACGTCCAAGGGATACAGTAAACCTGAAGTGAAGCATCGGAATCTATAACTAGTGTCACAGGAATCGTTCAAATCATAGACAGTAGGAAGAGTCAGTCTTCTTGTACTTAAGTCGGCATTGTGCCTTTTCTATTTAATTCCGATGCAATTTCAGTGTTTCATCGTCAATAAGAATGGAAGAGGGATACAGTAACCCTGAAGTCAAGCATCGGAATCTGTAACTAGCGTCACAGGAATGGTTCAAAACATAGACAGAAAGAAGAGTCAGTCTTCTTGTACTTAAGTTGGCATTGTGCCTTTTCTATTTAATTCCGATGCAATTTCTGTGTTTCATCGTCAATAAGAAGGTCCAAGGGATACAGTAAACCTGAAGTGAAGCATCGGAAACTATAACTAGTGTCACAGGAATGGTTCAAAACATAGACAGTAAGAAGAGTCAGTCTTCTTGTACTTAAGTCGGCATTGTGCCATTTCTATTTAATTCCGATGCAATATCTGTGTTTCAACGTCAATAAGAAGGTAAGAGGGATACAGTAAACCTGAAGTGAGGAATCGGAATCTATAACTAGTGTCACAGGAATGGGTCTAAACATAGACAGTAAGACGGGTCAGCCTTCTTGTACTTACGTCCGCATTGTGCCTTTTCTATTAAATTCCAATGCAATTTCTGTATTTCGTCGCCAATAAGAGAGTCCAAAGGATATAGTAAACCTGTAATGAAGCATCGGAATCTATAACTAATGTCACAGGAATCGTTTAAACATGGACAGTAGGAAGAATCAGTCTTCTTGTACTTAAGTCGGCATTATGCCTTTTGTATTTAGTTCCGATGCAATTTCTGTGTTTCATCGTCAATAAGAAGGTCAGAGGAATACAGTAAACCTGAAGTGAAGCATCGGAATCTATAAGAAGTGTCACAGGAATGGTTCAAAACAGTCAGTAAGAAGAGTCAATCTTCTTGTACCTAAGTCGGCATTGTGCCTTTTGTGTTTAATTATGATGCATTTTCTGTGTTTCATCGTCAATAAGAAGGTCCAAGGGATACAGTAAACCTGAAGTGAAACATCGGAATCTATAACTAGTGTCACAGGAATGGTTCAAAACATAGTCACTACGAAGAGTCAGTCTTCTTGTACTTAAGTCGGCATTGTGCATTTTTTATTTAATTCCGATGCAATTTCTGTATTTCATCGTCAAAAAGAAGGTCCGAGGGATACAGCAAACTTGAAGTGAAGCATCGGAATCTATAACAAGTGTCACAGGAATGGTTCAAAACATTCAGTAAGAAGAGTCAGCCTTCTTGTACTTAAGTCGGCATTGTGCCTTTTGTATTTAATTCCGAAGCTATTTCTGCATTTCGTCGCCAATTAGAAGGTCCAAAAGATACAGTAAACCTGTAGTGAAGCATCGGAATCAATAACTAATGTCACAGGAATCGTTCGAAACATAGACAGTAGGAAGAGTCAGTCTTCTTGTACTTAAGTCGGCATTGTGCCTTTTGTATTTAATTCCGATGCAATTTCTGTGTTTCATCGTCAAAAAGAAGGTCAGAGGGATACAGTAAACCTGAAGTGAAGCATCGGAATCTGTAACTAGTGTCACAGGAATTGTTCAAAACACAGACAGTAGGAATGGTCAGTCTTCTTGTACTTAAGGCGGCATTGTGCATTTTCTATTTAATTCCGATTCAATTTCTGTGTTTCATCGTCAATAAGAACGTCCAAGGGATACAGTAAACCTGAAGTGAAGCATCGGAATCTATAACTAGTGTCACAGGAATGGTTCAAAACATAGTCAGTACGAAGAGTCAGTCTTCTTGTACTTAAGTCGGCATTGTGCATTTTGTATTTAATTCCGATGCAATTTCTGTATTTCATCGTCAAAAAGAAGGTCAGAGGGATACAGTAAACCTGTAGTGAAGCATCGGAATCAATAACTAATGTCACAGGAATCGTTCGAAACATAGACAGTAGGAAGAGTCAGTCTTCTTGTACTTAAGCCGGTATTGTACCTTTTGTATTTAATTCCGATGCAATTTGTGTGTTTCATCGTCAATAAGAATGTAAGAAGGATACAGTAACCCTGAAGTCAAGCATCGGAATCTGTAACTAGCGTCACAGAAATGGTTCAAAACATAGACAGAAAGAAGAGTAAGTCTTCTTGTACTTAAGTCGGCATTGTGCCTTTTCTACTTAATTCCGATGGAATTTCTGTGTTTCATCGTCAATAAGAAGGTCCAAGGGATACAGTAAACCTGAAGTGAAGCATCGGAATCTATAACTAGTGTCACAGGAATGGTTCAAAACATAGACGGTAAGAAGAGTCAGTCTTCTTGTACTTAAGTCGGTATTATGCTTTTCCAATTTAATTCCGATGCAATTTCTGTGTTTCATCGTCAATAAGAAGGTCCAAGGGATACAGTAAACCTGAAGTGAATCATCGTAATCTATAACTAGTGTCACATAAATGGATCAAACATAGTCAGTACGAAGAGTCAGTCTTCTTGTATTTAAGTCGGCATTTTGCATTTTGTATTTAATTCCGATGCAATTTCTGTATTTCATTGTCAAAAAGAAGGTCAGAGGGATATAGTAAACCATAAGTGAAGCATCGGAATCTAAAACAAGTGTCACAGGAATGGTTCAAAACAGTCAGTAAGAAGAGTCAGTCTTCTTGTACCTAATTCGGCATTGTGCCTTTTCTATTTAATTCCGATGCAATATCTGTGTTTCAACGTCAATAAGAAGGTAAGAGGGATACAGTAAACCTGAAGTGAGGCATCGGAATCTATAACTAGTGTCACAGGAATGGTTCCAAACATAGTCAGTAAGAAGAGTCAGTCTTCTTGTACTTAAGTCGGCATTGTATCTTTTCTATTTCATTCCGATGCAATATCTGTGTTGCATCGTCAATAAGAAGGTCCAAGGGATACAGTAACCCTGAAGTGAATCATCGTAATCTGTAACTAGTGTCACAGGAATGGTTCAAAGCATAGTCAGTACGAAGAGTCAGTCTTCTTGTACTTAAGTCGGCATTGTGCCTTTTGTATTTAATTCCGATGCAATTACTGTGTTTCATCGTCAATAAGAAGGACAAACGAGTACAGTAAACCTGAAGTGAAGCATCGGAATCTACAGCTAGTGTCACAGGAATGGGTCTAAACAGAGACAGTAAGAAGGGTCAGACTTCTTGTACTTAAGTCGGCATTGTGCCTTTTTTATTCAATTCCGATGCAATATCTGTGTTTCATCGTCAATAAGAAGGTGCAAGGGATACAGTAAACCTGAAGTGAAGCATCGGATTTCTATAACTTGTGTCAGAGGAATGGTTCTAAACATAGACAGTAAGAAGGGTCAGTCTTCTTGTACTTAAGTCGGCATTGTGCCTTTTGTATTTAATTCCGATGCAATTTCTGTGTTTCATCGTCAATAAGAAGGTCAGAGGGATACAGTAAACCTGAAGTGAAGCATGGGAATCTATAACTAGTGTCACAGGAATGGTTCAAAACAGTCAGTAAGAAGAGTCAACCTTCTTGTACTTAAGTCGGCATTGTGCCTTTTGTATTTAATTATGATGCATTTTCTGTGTTTCATCGTCAATAAGAAGGTCCAAGGGATAGAGTAAACCTGAAGTAATGCATCGGAATCTATAACTAATGTCACAGGAATCGTTCAAACGTAGACAGTAGGAAGAATCAGTCTTCTTGTACTTAAGTCGGCATTGTGCCTTTTGTATTTAGTTCCGATGCAATTTCTGTGTTTCATTGTCAATAAGAAGGTCCTAGGGATAGAGTAAACCTGAAGTGTAGCATCGGAATCTATAACTAGTGTCACAGGAATAGTTCAAAACATTGACAGTAGGAAGAGTCTGTCTTCTTGTACTTAAGTCGGCATTGTGCATTTTCTATTTAATTACGATGCAATTTCTGTGTTCTTCGTCAATTAGAAGGTCAAAGGGATACAGTAAACCTAAAGTGAAGCATCGGAATCTATAACTAGTGTCACAGGAATGGTTCAAAACATAGACAGTAAGAGGAGTCAGTCTTCTTGTGCTTAAGTCGGCATAGTGCCTTTTCTATTTAATTCCAATGCAATATCTGTGTTTCATCGTCAATACGAAGGTCAGAGGGATACAGTAAACCTGATGTGAGGCATCGGAATCTATAACTAGTGTCACAGGAATGGTTCCAAGCATAGTCAGTAAGAAGAGTCAGTCTTCTTGTACGTAAGTAGGCATTGTGCCTCTTGTATTTCATTCCGATGCAATTTCTGTACTTCGTCGCCAACAAGAAGGTCCAAAGTATACAGTAAACCTGAAGTGAAGCATCGGAATCTATAACTAATGTCACAGGAATCGTTCAAAACATAGACAGTAGGAAGAGTCAGTCTTCTTGTACTTAAGTCGGCATGTGCCTTTTGGATTTAGTTCCGATTCAATTTCTGTGTTTCATCATCAATAAGAAGGTCCTAGGGATAGAGTAAACCTGAAGTGAAGCATCGGAATCTATATCTAGTGTCACAGGAATGGTTCAAAGCATGGACAGTAAGAAGGGTCAGTCTTCTTGTACTTAAGTCGGCATTGTGCCTTTTGTATTTAATTCCGATGCAATATCTGTGATTCACCGACAATAAGAAGGTGCAAGGGATACAGTAAACCTGAATTGAAGCATCGGAATCTATAACTAGTGTCACAGGAATAGTTCAAAACATAGTCAGTATGAAGAGTCAGTCTTCTTGTGCTCAAGTCGGCATAGTGCCTTTTCTATTTAATTCCAATGCAATATCTGTGTTTCATCGTCAATAAGAAGGTCAGAGTGATACAGTAAACCTGACGTGAGGCATCGAAATCTATAACTAGTGTCAGAGGAATGGTTCCAAGCATAGTCAGTAAGAAGAGTCAGTCTTCTTGTACTTGAGTCGGCATTGTGCCTCTTGTATTTCATTCCGATGCAATTTCTGTACTTCGTCGCCAATAAGAAGGTCCAAAGTATACAGTAAACATGAAGTGAAGCATCGAAATCTATAACTAATGTCACAGGAATCGTTCAAAATATAGACAGTAGGAAGAGTTAGTCTTCTTCTACTTAAGTCGCCATTGTGCCTTTTGTATTTATTTCCGATGCAATTTCTGAGTTTCATCGTCAAAACGAAGGTCAGAGGGATACAGTAAACCTGAAGTGAAGCATCGGAATGTGTAACTTGTGTCACAGGAATGGTTCAAAACATAGACAGTAAGAAGGGTCAGTCTTCTTGTACTTAAGTCGGCAATGTGCCTTTTGTATTTAATTCCGATGCAAATTCTGTGATTCATCGTCAATTAGAAGGTCCAAGGGATACAGTAAACCTGAAGTGAAGCATCGGAATCTGTAACTAGTGTCACAGGAATGGTTCAAAACATAGACAGTAAGAAGCGTCACTCTTCTTGTACTTAAGTCGTCATTGTGCCTTATCTATTTAATTCCGATGCAATTTCTGTGTTTCATCGTCAATACGAAGGTCAGAGGGATACAGTAAACCAGAAGTGAAGCATCGGAATCTATAACTAGTGTCACAGGAATGGTTCAAAACATAGTCAGTAAGACGAGTCGGTCTTCTTGTACTTCAGTCGGCATGTGCCCTTTCTATTTATTTCCGATGCAATATCTGTGTTTCATCGTCTATAAGGACAGAGGGATACAGTAAACCTGGAGTAAGGCATCGGAATCTACAACTAGTGTCACAGGAACGTTTCCAAACATAGTCAGTAAGAAGAGTCAGTCTTCTTTTACTTAAGTCAGCATTGTGCCTTTTCTATTTAATTCCGATACTATTTCTGTGTTTCATCGTCGATAAGAAGGTACAAGGTATACAGTAAACCTGAAGTGAATCATCGTAATCTATAACTAGTGTCACAGGAATGGTTCAAAACATAGTCAGTACGAAGAGTCAGTCTTCTTGTACTTAAGTCGGCATTGTGCCTTTTGTATTTAATTCCGATGCTATTTCTGTGTTTCATGGTCAATAAGAAGGTCAGAGGGATACAGTAAACCTGAAGTGAAGCATCGGAATCTATAACTAGTGTCACAGGAATGGTTCAAAACATATACAGTAAGAAGGTTCAGTCTTCTTGTACTTAAGTCGGCATTGTGCCTTTTGTATTTAAAACCGATGCAATATCTGTGTTTCATCGTCAATAAGAAGGTGCAAGGGATACAGTAAACTTGAAGTGAAGCAACGGAATCTATTACTAGTGTCACAGGAATGGTTCAAAACATAGACAGTAAGAAGAGTCAGTCTTCTTGTACTTAAGTCGTCATTGTGCCTTTTGTATTAAATTCCGATGCTATTTCTGTGTTTCATCGTCAATATGAAGGTCAGAGGGATACAGTAAACCTGAAGTGAAGCATCTGAATCTGTAACTAGTGTCACAGGAATGGTTCAAAACATTGACAGTAAGAAGAGTCAGTCCTCTTGTACTTAAGTCGGCAATGTGCCTTTTCTATTCAATTCCAATGCAATTTCTGTATTTCGTCGCCAATAAGAATGTCCAAAGGACACAGTAAACCTGAAGTGAAGCATCGGAATCTATAACTAAAGTCACAGGAATCGTTCAAATCATAGACAGTAGGAAGAGTCAGTCTTCTTGTACTTATGTCGGCATTGTGCTTTCTGTAGTTAATTCCGGTGCAATTTCTGTGTTTCATCGTCAATATGAAGGTCCAAGGGATACAGTAAACATGAAGTGAAGCATCGGAATCTATAACTAGTGACGCAGGAATGGTTCAAAACAGTCAGTAAGAAGAGTCAATCTTCTTGTACATAAGTCGGCATTGTGCCTTTTCTATTTAATTCCGATGCAGTTTCTGTGTTTCATCGTCAATAAGAAGGTCCAAGGGATACAGTAAACCTGAAGTGAAGCATCGGAATAAATAACTAGAGTCACAGGACAGGTTCAAAACATAGACAGTAAGAAGAGTCAGTCTTCTTGTACTTAAGTCGGCATTGTGCCTTTTCTATTTAATTCCGATGCAATATCTGTGTTTCATCGTCAATAAGAAGTTCAGAGGGATACAGAAAACCTGATGTGAGGCATCGGAATCTATAACTAGTGTCACAGAAATGGTTCCAAACATAGTCAGTAAGAAGAGTCAGTCTTCTTGTACATAAGTCGGCATTGTGCCTTTTCTATTTAATTACGATGCAATTTCTGTGTTTCATCGTCAATAAGAAGGTCCAAGGGATACAGTAAACCTGAAGTGAATCATCGTAATCTATAACTAGTGTCACGGGAATCGTTCAAAACATAGTCAATACGAAGAGTCAGTCTTCTTGTACTTAAGTCGGCATTGTGCATTTTGTATTTAATTCCGAAGCTATTTCTGCATTTCGTCGCCAATTAGAAGGTCCAAAGGATACAGTAAACCTGAAGTCAAGCATCGGTATCAATAACTAATGGCACAGGAATCGTTCAAAACATAGACAGTAGGAAGAGTCAGTCTTCTTGTACTTAAGTCGGCATTGTGCCTTTTGTATTTAATTCCGATGCAATTTCTGTGTTTCATCGTCAATAAGAAGGTCCAAGGGATACAGTAAACATGAAGTGAAGCATCGGAATCTATAACTAGTGACGCAGGAATGGTTCAAAGCAGTCAGTAAGAAGAGTCAATCTTCTTGTACATAAGTCGGCATTGTGCCTTTTCTATTTAATTCCGATGCAATTTCTGTGTTTCATCGCCAATAAGAAGGTCCAAGGGATACAGTAAACCTGAAGTGAAGCATCGGAATAAATAACTAGAGTCACAGGACAGGTTCTAAACATAGACAGTAAGAAGAGTCAGTCTTCTTGTACTTAAGTCGGCATTGTGCCTTTTCTATTTAATTCCAATGCAATATCTGTGTTTCAACGTCAATAAGAAGTTCAGAGGGATACAGTAAACCTGATGTGAGGCATCGGAATCTATAACTAGTGTCACAGAAATGGTTCCAAACATAGTCAATAAGAAGAGTCAGTCTTCTTGTACTTAAGTCGGCATTGTGCCTTTTCTATTTAATTACGATGCAATTTCTGTGTTTCATCGTCAATAAGAAGGTCCAAGGGATACAGTAAACCTGAAGTGAATCATCGTAATCTATAACTAGTGTCACGGGAATGGTTCAAAACATAGTGAGTACGAAGAGTCAGTCTTCTTGTACTTAAGTCGGCATTGTGCATTTTGTATTTAATTCCGATGCAATTTCTGTATTTCATCGTCAAAAAGAAGGTCAGATGGATACATTAAACCCGAAGTGAAGCATCGGAATCTATAGCAAGTGTCACAGGAATTGTGCAAAGCAGTCAGTAAGAAGAGTCAGTCTTCGTGTACTTAAGTCGGCATTGTGCTTTTTGTATTTAATTCCGAAGCTATTTCTGCATTTCGTCCCCAATTAGAAGTTCCAAAGGATACAGTAAACCTGAAGTCAAGCATCGGAATGAATAACTAATGGCACAGGAATCGTTCAAGACATAGACAGTAGGAAGAGTCAGTCTTCTTGTACTTAAGTCGGCATTGTGCCTTTTGTATTTAATTCCGATGCAATTTCTGTGTTTCATCGTCTATAAGTAGGTCAAAGGGATACAGTAAACCTGAAGTGAAGCATCGGAATCTGTAACTAGCGCCACAGGAATCGTTCAAAACGTAGTCACTAAGAAGAGTCAGTCTTCTTGTACTTAAGTCGGCATTGTGCCTTTTCTATTTAATTCCGATTCAATTTCTGTGTTTCATCGTCAATAAGAACGTCCAAGGGATACAGTAAATCTGAAGTGAAGCATCGGAATCCTTAACTAGTGTCACAGGAATGGTTCAAAACATAGACAGTAGGAAGAGTCAGTCTTCTTGTACTTCAGTCGGCATTGTGCCTTTTCTTTTTAATTCCGATGCAATTTCAGTGTTTCATCGTCAATAAGAATGTCAGAGGGATACAGTAACCCTAAAGTGAAGCATCGGAATCTGTAACTAGCGTCACAGGAATGGTTCAAAACATAGACAGAAAGGAGAGTCAGTCTTCTTGTACTTAAGGCGGCATTGTGCCTTTTCTATTTAATTCCGATGCAAATTCTGTGTTTCATCGTCAATAAGAAGGTCCAAGGGATACAGTAAACCTGCAGTGAAGCATCGGAATCTGTAACTAGTGTCACAGGAATGGTTCAAAACATAGAAAGTAAGAAGCATCAGTCTTCTTGTACTTAAGTCGGCATTGTGCCTTTTCTATTTAATTCCGATGCAATTTATGTGTTTCTTCGTCAACAAGAAGATCAGAGGGATACAGTAAACCTGAAGTGAAGCATCGGAATCTATATTAGTGTCACAGGAATGACTCAAAACATAGTCAGTAAGAAGAGTCAGTCTTCTAGTACTTAAGTCGGCATTGTGCCTTTTCTATTTAGTTCCGATGCAATATCTGTGTTTCATCGTCAATAAGGTCAGAGGGATACAGTAAACCTGAAGTGAGGCATCGGAATCTATAACTAGTGTCACAGGAATGGTTCCTAACATAGTCAGTAGGAAGAGTCAGTCATCTTGTACTTAATTCGGCATTGTGCATTTTGTATTTAATTCCGGTGCAATTTATGTATTTCATCGTCAAAACGAAGGTCTGAGGGATACAGTAAACCTGAAGTGAAGCATCGGAATCTATAACTAGTGTCACAGGAATGGTTCAAAACATAGACAGTAAGAAGGTTCAGTCTTCTTGTACTTAAGTCGGCATTGTGCCTTTTGTATTTAATTCCGATGCAATATCTGTGTTTCATCGTCAACAAGAAGGTGCAAGGGATACAGTAAACTTGAATTGAAGCAACGGAATCTATAACTAGTGTCACAGGAATGGTTCAAAACATAGACAGAAAGAAGAGTCAGTCTTCTTGTACTTACGTCGTCATTGTGCCTTTTCTATTTAATTCCGATGCAGTTTCTGTGTTTCATCGTCAATAAGAAGGTCCAAGGGATACAGTAAACCTGAAGTGAATCATCGTAATCTATAACTAGTGTCACAGGAATGGTTCGAAACATAGTCAGTACGAAGAGTCAGTCTTCTTGTACTTAATTCGGCATTGTGCATTTTGTATTTAATTCCGGTGCAATTTATGTATTTCATCGTTAAAACGAAGGTCTGAGGGATAGAGTAAACCTGAAGTGAAGCATCGGAATCTATAACTAGTGTCACAGGAATGGTTCAAAACATAGACAGTAAGAAGGTTCAGTCTTCTTGTACTTAAGTCGGCATTGTGCCTTTTGTATTTAATTCCGATGCAATATCTGTGTTTCATCATCAATAAGAAGGTGCAAGGGATACAGTAAACTTGAAGTGAAGCAACGGAATCTGTAACTAGTGTCACAGGAATGGTTCAAAACATAGACAGTAAGAAGAGTCAGTCTTCTTGTACTTAAGTCGCCATTGTGCCTTTTCTATTTAATTACGATGCAATTTCTGTGTTTCATCGTCAATATGAAGGTCCAAGGGATACAGTAAACCTGAAGTGAATCATCGTAATCTATTACTAGTGTCACGGGAATGGTTCAAAACATAGTCAGTACGAAGAGTCAGTCTTCTTGTACTTAAGTCGGCATTGTGCATTTTGTATTTAATTCCGATGCAATTTCTGTATTTCATCGTCAAAAAGAAGGTCAGAGGGATACATTAAACCTGAAGTGAAGCATCGGAATCTATAACAAGTGTTACAGGAATTGTTCAAAGCAGTCAGTAAGAAGAGTCAGTCTTCGTGTACATAAGTCGGCATTGTGCTTTTTGTATTTAATTCCGAAGCTATTTCTGCATTTCGTCGCCAATTAGAAGGTCCAATGGATACAGGAAACCTGAAGTAAAGCATCGGAATCAATAACTAATGGCACAGGAATCGTTCAAAACATAGACAGTAGGAAGAGTCAGTCTTCTTGTACTTAAGTCGGCATTGTGCCTTTTGTATTTAATTCCGATGCAATTTCTGTGTTTCATCGTCAAAAAGAAGATCAGAGGGATACAGTAAACCTGAAGTGAAGCATCGGAATCTGTAACTACTGTCACAGGAATGGTTCAAAACATAGACAGTAGGAAGACACAGTCTTCTTGTACTTAAGTCGGCATTGTGCCTTTTGTATTTAATTCCGATGCAATATCTGTGTTTCATCGTCAATAAGTCGGTCAAAGGGTTACAGTAAACCTGAAGTGAAGCATCGGAATCTGTAACTAGCGTCACAGGAATCGTTCAAAACATAGTCAGTAAGAAGAGTCAGTCATCTTGTACTTAAGTCGGCATTGTGCCTTTTCTATTTAATTCCGATTCAATTTCTGTGTTTCATCGTCAATAAGAACGTCCAAGGGATACAGTAAATCTGAAGTGAAGCATCGGAATCCTTAACTAGTGTCACAGGAATGGTTCAAAACATAGACAGTAGGAAGGGTCAGTCTTCTTGTACCTCAGTCGGCATTGTGCCTTTTCTTTTTAATTCCGATGCAATTTCAGTGTTTCATCGTCAATAAGAATGTCAGAGGGATACAGTAACCCTGAAGTGAAGCATCGGAATCTGTAACTAGCGTCACAGGAATGGCTCAAAGCATAGACAGAAAGAAGAGTCAGTCTTCTTGTACTTAAGTCGGCATTGTGCCTTTTCTATTTAATTCCGATGCAATTTCTGTGTTTCATCGACAATAAGAAGGTCCAAGGGATACAGTAAACAAGAAATGAAGCATCGGAATCTATAACTAGTGACGCAGGAATGGTTCAAACAGTCAGTAAGAAGAGTCAACCTTCTTGTACTTAAGTCGGTATTGTGCCTTTTCTATTTAATTCCGATGCAATTTCTGTGTTTCATCGTCAATAAGAAGGTCCAAGGGATACAGTACACCTGAAGTGAAGCATCGGAATAAATAACTAGTGTCACAGGACAGGTTCAAAACATAGACAGTAAGAAGAGTCAGTCTTCTTGTACTTAGGTCGGCATTGTGGCTTTTCTATTTAATTCCGATGCAATATCTGTGTTTCATCGTCAATAAGAAGTTCAGAGGGATACAGTAAACGTGATGTGAGGCATCGGAAACTATAACTAGTGTCACAGAAATGGTTCCAAGCATAGTCAGTAAGAAGAGTCAGTCTTCTTGTACTTAAGTCGGCATTGTGCCTTTTCTATTTAATTACGATGCAATTTCTGTGTTTCATCGTCAATAAGAAGGTCCAAGGGATACAGTAAACCTGAAGTGAATCATCGTAATCTATAACTAGTGTCACGGGAATGGTTCAAAACATAGTCAGTACGAAGAGTCAGTCTTCTTGTACTTAAGTCGGCATTATGCATTTTGTATTTTATTCCGATGCAATTTCTGTATTTCATCGTCAAAAAGAAGGTCAGAGGGATACATTAAACCTGAAGCGAAGCATCGGAATCTATAACAAGTGTCACAGGAATTGTTCAAAGCAGTCAGTAAGAAGAGTCAGTCTTCGTGTACTTAAGTCGGTATTGTGCTTTTTGTATTTAATTCCGAAGCTATTTCTGCATTTCGTCGCCAATTAGAAGGTCCAAAGGATACAGTAAACCTGAAGTCAAGCATCGGAATCAATAACTAATGGCACAGGAATCGTTCAAAACATAGACAGTAGGAAGAGTCAGTCTTCTTGGACTTAAGTCGGCATTGTGCCTTTTGTATTTAATTCCGATGCAATGTCTGTGTTTCATCGTCAAAAAGAAGATCAGAGGGATACAGTAAACCTGAAGTGAAGCATCAGAATCTATATTAGTGTCACAGGAATGATTCAAAACATAGTCAGTAAGAAGAGTCAGTCTTCTAGTACTTAAGTCGGCATTGTGCCTTTTCTATTTAGTTCCGATGCAATATCTGTGTTTCATCGTCAATAAGGTCAGAGGGATACAGTAAAACTGAAGTGAGGCATCGGAATCTATAACTAGTGTCACAGGAATGGTTCCAAACATAGACAGTAGGAAGAGTCAGTCATCTTGTACTTAATTCGGCATTGTGCATTTTGTATTTAATTCCGGTGCAATTTATGTATTTTATCGTCAAAACGAAGGTCTGAGGGATACAGTAAACCTGAAGTGAAGCATCGGAATCTATAACTAGTGTCACAGGAATGGTTCAAAACATAGACAGTAAGAAGGTTCAGTCTTCTTGTACTTAAGTCGGCATTGTGCCTTTTGTATTTAATTCCGATGCAATATCTGTGTTTCATCGTCAACAAGAAGGTGCAAGGGATACAGTAAACTTGAATTGAAGCAACGGAATCTATAACTAGTGTCACAGGAATGGTTCAAAACATAGACAGAAAGAAGAGTCAGTCTTCTTGTACTTACGTCGTCATTGTGCCTTTTCTATTTAATTCCGATGCAATTTCTGTGTTTCATCGTCAATAAGAAGGTCCAAGGGATACAGTAAACCTGAAGTGAATCATCGTAATCTATAACTAGTGTCACAGGAATGGTTCGAAACATAGTCAGTACGAGGAGTCAGTCTTCTTGTACTTAATTCGGCATTGTGCATTTTGTATTTAATTCCGGTGCAATTTATGTATTTCATCGTCAAAACGAAGGTCTGAGGGATACAGTAAACCTGAAGTGAAGCATCGGAATCTATAACAAGTGTCACAGGAGTGGTTCAAAACATAGACAGTAAGAAGGTTCAGTCTTCTTGTACTTAAGTCGGCATTGTGCCTTTTGTATTTAATTCCGATGCAATATCTGTGTTTCATCATCAATAAGAAGGTGCAAGGGATACAGTAAACTTGAAGTGAAGCAACGGAATCTGTAACTAGTGTCACAGGAATGGTTCAAAACATAGACAGTAAGAAGAGTCAGTCTTCTTGTACTTAAGTCGCCATTGTGCCTTTTCTATTTAATTACGATGCAATTTCTGTGTTTCATCGTCAATATGAAGGTCCAAGGGATACAGTAAACCTGAAGTGAATCATCGTAATCTATTACTAGTGTCACGGGAATGGTTCAAAACATAGTCAGTACGAAGAGTCAGTCTTCTTGTACTTAAGTCGGCATTGTGCATTTTGTATTTAATTCCGATGCCATTTCTGTATTTCATCGTCAAAAAGAAGGTCAGAGGGATACATTAAACCTGAAGTGAAGCATCGGAATCTATAACAAGTGTCACAGGAATTGTTCAAAGCAGTCAGTAAGAAGAGTCAGTCTTCGTGTACATAAGTCGGCATTGTGCTTTGTGTATTTAATTCCGAAGCTATTTCTGCATTTCGTCGCCAATTAGAAGGTCCACTGGATACAGGAAACCTGAAGTAAAGCATCGGAATCAATAACTAATGGCACAGGAATCGTTCAAAACATAGACAGTAGGAAGAGTCAGTCTTCTTGTACTTAAGTCGGCATTGTGCCTTTTGTATTTAATTCCGATGCAATTTCTTTGTTTCATCGTCAAAAAGAAGATCAGAGGGATACAGTAAACCTGAAGTGAAGCATCGGAATCTGTAACTACTGTCACAGGAATGGTTCAAAGCATAGACAGTAGGAAGACACAGTCTTCTTGTACTTAAGTCGGCATTGTGCCTTTTGTATTTAATTCCGATGCAATATCTGTGTTTCATCGTCAATAAGTAGGTCAAAGGGATACAGTAAACCTGAAGTGAAGCATCGGAATCTGTAACTAGCGTCACAGGAATCGTTCAAAACATAGTCAGTAAGAAGAGTCAGTCTTCTTGTACTTAAGTCGGCATTGTGCCTTTTCTATTTAATTCCGATTCAATTTCTGTGTTTCATTGTCAATAAGAACGTCCAAGGGATACAGTAAATCTGAAGTGAAGCATCGGAATCCTTAACTAGTGTCACAGGAATGGTTCAAAACATAGACAGTAAGAAGGGTCAGTCTTCTTGTACTTCAGTCGGCATTGTGCCTTTTCATTTTAATTCCGATGCAATTTCAGTGTTTCATCGTCAATAAGAATGTCAGAGGGATACAGTAACCCTGAAGTGAAGCATCGGAATCTGTAACTAGCGTCACAGGAATGGCTCAAAACATAGACAGAAAGAAGTGTCAGTCTTCTTGTACTTAAGTCGGCATTGTGCCTTTTCTATTTAATTCCGATGCAATTTCTGTGTTTAATCGACAATAAGAAGGTCAAAGGGATACAGTACACCTGAAGTGAAGCATCGGAATAAATAACTAGTGTCACAGGACAGGTTCAAATCATAGACAGTAAGAAGAGTCAGTCTTCTTGTACTTAAGTCGGCATTGTGGCTTTTCTATTTAATTCCGATGCAATATCTGTGTTTCATCGTCAATAAGAAGTTCAGAGGGATACAGTAAACGTGATGTGAGGCATCGGAATCTATAACTAGTGTCACAGAAATGGTTCCAAGCATAGTCAGTAAGAAGAGTCAGTCTTCTTGTACTTAAGTCGGCATTGTGCCTTTTCTATTTAATTACGATGCAATTTCTGTGTTTCATCGTCAATAAGAAGGTCCAAGGGATACAGTAAACCTGAAGTGAATCATCGTAATCTATAACTAGTGTCACGGGAATGGTTCAAAACATAGTCAGTACGAAGAGTCAGTCTTCTTGTACTTAAGTCGGCATTGTGCATTTTGTATTTTATTCCGATGCAATTTCTGTATTTCATCGTCAAAAAGAAGGTCAGAGGGATACATTAAACCTGAAGTGAAGCATCGGAATCTATAACAAGTGTCACAGGAATTGTTCAAAGCAGTCAGTAAGAAGAGTCAGTCTTCGTGTACTTAAGTCGGTATTGTGCTTTTTGTATTTAATTCCGAAGCTATTTCTGCATTTCGTCGCCAATTAGAAGGTCCAAAGGATACAGTAAACCTGAAGTCAAGCATCGGAATCAATAACTAATGGCACAGGAATCGTTCAAAACATAGACAGTAGGAAGAGTCAGTCTTCTTGTACTTAAGTCGGCATTGTGCCTTTTGTATTTAATTCCGATGCAATTTCTGTGTTTCATCGTCAAAAAGAAGATCAGAATGATACAGTAAACCTGAAGTGAAGCCACGGAATCTGTAACTACTGTCACAGGAATGGTTCAAAACATAGACAGTAGGAAGACACAGTCTTCTTGTACTTAAGTCGGCATTGTGCCTTTTGTATTTAATTCCGATGCAATATCTGTGTTTCATCGTCAATAAGTAGGTCAAAGGGATACAGTAAACCTGAAGTGAAGCATCGGAATCTGTAACTAGCGTCACAGGAATCGTTCAAAACATAGTCAGTAAGAAGAGTCAATCTTCTTGTACTTAAGTCGGCATTGTGCCTTTTCTATTTAATTCCGATTCAATTTCTGTGTTTCATCGTCAATAAGAAGGTCCAAGGGATACAGTAAATCTGAAGTGAAGCATCGGAATCCTTAACTAGTGTCACAGGAATGGTTCAAAACATAGACAGTAGGAAGAGCCAGTCTTCTTGTACTTCAGTCGGCATTGTGCCTTTTCTTTTTAATTCCGATGCAATTTCAGTGTTTCATCGTCAATAAGAATGTCAGAGGGATACAGTAACCCTGAAGTGAAGCATCGGAATCTGTAACTAGCGTCACAGGAATGGCTCAAAACATAGACAGAAAGAAGAGTCAGTCTTCTTGTACTTAAGTCGGCATTGTGCCTTTTCTATTTAATTCCGATGCAATTTATGTGTTTCATCGTCAACAAGAAGATCAGAGGGATACAGTAAACCTGAAGTGAAGCATCGGAATCTATATTAGTGTCACAGGAATGATTCAAAACATAGTCAGTAACAAGAGTCAGTCTTCTAGTACTTAAGTCGGCATTGTGCCTTTTCTATTTAGTTCCGATGCAATATCTGTGTTTCATCGTCAATAAGAAGGTCAGAGGGATACAGTAAACCTGAAGTGAGGCATCGGAATCTATGACTAGTGTCACAGGAATGGTTCCAAACATAGTCAGTATGAAGAGTCAGTCATCTTGTACTTAAGTCGGCATTGTGCCTTTTCTATTTAATTCCGATGCAATTTCTGTGATTCATCGTCAATAAGAAGGTCCAAGGGATACAGTAAACCTGAAGTGAAGCATCGGAATCAATATCTAATATCACAGGAATCGTTCAAAACATAGACAGTAGGAAGAGTCAGTCTTCTTGTACTTAAGTCGGCATTGTGCCTTTTGTATTTAATTCCGATGCAATTTCTGTATTTCATCGTCAAAATGAAGGTCAGAGGGATACAGTAAACCTGAAGTGAAGCATCGGAATCTGTAACTAGTGTCACAGGATTGGTTCAAAACATAGACAGTAGGAAGAGTCAGTCTTCTTGTACTTAAGTCGGCATTGTGCCTTTTGTATTTAATTCCGATGCAATATCTGTGTTTCATCGTCAATAAGAAGTTCAGAGGGATACAGTAAACGTGATGTGAGGCATCGGAATCTATAACTAGTGTCACAGAAATGGTTCCAAGCATAGTCAGTAAGAAGAGTCAGTCTTCTTGTACTTAAGTCGGCATTGTGCCTTTTCTATTTAATTACGATGCAATTTCTGTGTTTCATCGTCAATAAGAAGGTCCAAGGGATACAGTAAACCTGAAGTGAATCATCGTAATCTATAACTAGTGTCACGGGAATGGTTCAAAACATAGTCAGTACGAAGAGTCAGTCTTCTTGTACTTAAGTCGGCATTGTGCATTTTGTATTTTATTCCGATGCAATTTCTGTATTTCATCGTCAAAAAGAAGGTCAGAGGGATACATTAAACCTGAAGTGAAGCATCGGAATCTATAACAAGTGTCACAGGAATTGTTCAAAGCAGTCAGTAAGAAGAGTCAGTCTTCGTGTACTTAAGTCGGTATTGTGCTTTTTGTATTTAATTCCGAAGCTATTTCTGCATTTCGTCGCCAATTAGAAGGTCCAAAGGATACAGTAAACCTGAAGTCAAGCATCGGAATCAATAACTAATGGCACAGGAATCGTTCAAAACATAGACAGTAGGAAGAGTCAGTCTTCTTGTACTTAAGTCGGCATTGTGCCTTTTGTATTTAATTCCGATGCAATTTCTGTGTTTCATCGTCAAAAAGAAGATCAGAATGATACAGTAAACCTGAAGTGAAGCCACGGAATCTGTAACTACTGTCACAGGAATGGTTCAAAACATAGACAGTAGGAAGACACAGTCTTCTTGTACTTAAGTCGGCATTGTGCCTTTTGTATTTAATTCCGATGCAATATCTGTGTTTCATCGTCAATAAGTAGGTCAAAGGGATACAGTAAACCTGAAGTGAAGCATCGGAATCTGTAACTAGCGTCACAGGAATCGTTCAAAACATAGTCAGTAAGAAGAGTCAATCTTCTTGTACTTAAGTCGGCATTGTGCCTTTTCTATTTAATTCCGATTCAATTTCTGTGTTTCATCGTCAATAAGAAGGTCCAAGGGATACAGTAAATCTGAAGTGAAGCATCGGAATCCTTAACTAGTGTCACAGGAATGGTTCAAAACATAGACAGTAGGAAGAGCCAGTCTTCTTGTACTTCAGTCGGCATTGTGCCTTTTCTTTTTAATTCCGATGCAATTTCAGTGTTTCATCGTCAATAAGAATGTCAGAGGGATACAGTAACCCTGAAGTGAAGCATCGGAATCTGTAACTAGCGTCACAGGAATGGCTCAAAACATAGACAGAAAGAAGAGTCAGTCTTCTTGTACTTAAGTCGGCATTGTGCCTTTTCTATTTAATTCCGATGCAATTTATGTGTTTCATCGTCAACAAGAAGATCAGAGGGATACAGTAAACCTGAAGTGAAGCATCGGAATCTATATTAGTGTCACAGGAATGATTCAAAACATAGTCAGTAACAAGAGTCAGTCTTCTAGTACTTAAGTCGGCATTGTGCCTTTTCTATTTAGTTCCGATGCAATATCTGTGTTTCATCGTCAATAAGAAGGTCAGAGGGATACAGTAAACCTGAAGTGAGGCATCGGAATCTATGACTAGTGTCACAGGAATGGTTCCAAACATAGTCAGTATGAAGAGTCAGTCATCTTGTACTTAAGTCGGCATTGTGCCTTTTCTATTTAATTCCGATGCAATTTCTGTGATTCATCGTCAATAAGAAGGTCCAAGGGATACAGTAAACCTGAAGTGAAGCATCGGAATCAATATCTAATATCACAGGAATCGTTCAAAACATAGACAGTAGGAAGAGTCAGTCTTCTTGTACTTAAGTCGGCATTGTGCCTTTTGTATTTAATTCCGATGCAATTTCTGTATTTCATCGTCAAAATGAAGGTCAGAGGGATACAGTAAACCTGAAGTGAAGCATCGGAATCTGTAACTAGTGTCACAGGATTGGTTCAAAACATAGACAGTAGGAAGAGTCAGTCTTCTTGTACTTAAGTCGGCATTGTGCCTTTTGTATTTAATTCCGATGCAATATCTGTGTTTCATCGTCAATAAGAAGGTCCAAGGGATACAGTAAAACTGAAGTGAATAATCGGAATCTCTAACTAGCGTCACAGGAATGGTTCAAATCATAGTCAGTAAGAAGAGTCAGTCTTCTTCTACTTAAGTCTTCATTGTGCCATTTCTATTTAATTCCGATGCAATTTCTGTGTTTCATCGTCAATAAGAACGTCCAAGGGATACAGTAAATCTAAAGTGAAGCATCGGAATCTATAACTAGTGTCACAGGAATGGTTCAAAACATTGACAGTAGGAAGAGTCAGTCTTCTTGTCCTTAAGTCGGCATTGTGCTTTATCTATTTAATTCCGATGCAATTTCAGTGTTTCATCGTCAATAAGAATGTCAGAGGGATACAGTAACCCTGACGTGTAGCATCGGAATCTGTAACTAGCGTCACAGGAGTGGTTCAAACATAGACAGATAGAAGAGTCATTCTTCTTGTACTTAAGTCGGCATTGTGCCTTTTGTATTTAATTCCAATGCAATATCTGTGTTTCATCGTCAATAAGAAGGTCCAAGGGATACAGTAAACCTGAAGTGAAGCATCGGAATCTATAACTAGTGTCACAGGATTGGTTCAGACATAGACAGTAAGAGCAGTCAGTCCTCTTGTACTTAAGTCGGCATTGTGCCTTTTCTATTTAATTCCGATGCAATTTCTGTGTTTCATCGTCAATAAGAAGGTCAGAGGGATAGAGTAAACCTGAAGTGAAGCATCGTAATCTATAACTAGTGTCACAGGAATGGTTCAAAACATAGTCAGTAAGAAGAGTCAGTCTTCTTGTACTTAAGCCGGCATTGTGCCTTTTCTATTTAATTCCAATGCAATATCTGTGTTTCATCGTCAATAAGAAGGTCAGAGGGATACAGTAAACCTGAAGTGAGGCATCGGAATCTATAACTATGTCACAGGAATGGTTCCAAACATAGTCAGTAAGAAGAGTCAGTCTTCTTGCACTTATGTCGGCATTGTGCCTTTTCTATTTAATTCCGATGCAATATCTGTGTTTCATCGTCAATAAGTAGGTCCAAGGGATACAGTAAACCTGAAGTGAAGCATCGGAATCTGTAACTAGCGTCACAGGAATGGTTCAAGACATAGTCAGTAAGGAGAGTCAGTCTTCTTGTACTTAAGTCGGCATTGTGCCTTTTCAATTTAATTCCGATGCAATTTCTGTGTTTCATCGTCAATAAGAACGTCCAAGGGATACAGTAAATCTGAAGTGAAGCATCGGAATCTATAACTAGTGTCACAGGAATGTTTCAATACATAGACAGTAGGAAGAGTCAGTCTTCTTGTACTTCAGTCGGCATTGTGCCTTTTCTGTTTAATTCCGATGCAATTTCAGTGTTTCATCGTCAATACGAATGTCAGAGAGATACAGGAACACTGAAGTGAAGCATCGGAATCTGTAACTAGCGTCACAGGAATGGTTCAAAACATAGACAGAAAGAAGAGTCAGTCTTCTTGTACTTAAGTCGGCATTGTGCCTTTTCTATTTAATTCCGATGCAATTTCTGTGTTTCATCGTCAATAAGAAGGTCCAAGGGATACAGTAAACCTGCAGTGAAGCATCGGAATCTGTAACTAGTGTCACAGGAATGGTTCAAAACATAGACAGTAAGAAGAGTCAGTCTTCTTGTACTTAAGTCGGCATTGTCCCTTTTCTATTTAATTCCGATGCAATTTCTGTGTTTCATCGTCTATAAGAGGGTCAGAGGGATACAGTAAACCTGAAGTGAAGCATCGGAATCTATAACTAGTGTCGTAGGAATGGTTCAAAACATAGTCAGTAAGAAGAGTCAGTCTTCTTGTACTTAAGTCGGCATTGTGCCTTTTCTATTTAGTTCCGATGCAATATCTGTGTTTCATCGTCAATAAGAAGGTCAGAGGGATACAGTAAACCTGAAGTGAGGCATCGGAATCTATAACTAGTGTCACAGGAATGGTTCCAAACATAGTCAGTAGGAAGAGTCAGTCTTCTTGTACTTAAGTCGGCATTGTGACTTTTCTGTTTAATTCCGATGCAATTTCTGTGTTTCATCGTCAATAAGAAGGTCCAAGGGATACAGTAAACCTGAAGTGAATGATTGTAATCTATAACTAGTGTCACAGGAATGGTTCAAAGCATAGTCAGTACGAAGAGTCAGCCTTCTTGTACTTAAGTCGGCATTGTGCATTTTGTATTTAATTCCGGTGCAATTTATGTATTTCATCGTCAAAACGAAGGTCAGAGGGATACAGTAAACCTGAAGTGAAGCATCGGAATCTATAACAAGTGTCACAGGAATGGTTCAAAACAGTCAGTAAGAAGAGTCAGCCTTCTTGTACTTAAGTCGGGATTGTGCCTTTTGTATTTAATTCCGAAGCTATTTCTGCATTTCGTCGCGAATTAGAATGTCCAAAGGACACAGTAAACCTGAAGTGAAGCATTGGAATCTATATCTAATGTCACAGGAATCGTTCAATCCATAGACAGTAGGAAGAGTCAGTCTTCTTGTACTTAAGTCGGCATTGTGCCTTTTGTATTTAATTCCAATTCAATTTCTGTGTTTCATCGTCACAAAGAAGGTCAGAGGGATACAGTAAACCTGAAGTGAAGCTTCGGAATCTGTAACTAGTGTCACAGGAATGGTTCAAAACATAGACAGCAGGAAGAGTCAGTCTTCTTGTACTTAAGTCGGCATTGTGCCTTTTGTATTTAATTCCGATGCAAATTCTGTGTTTCATCGTCAAAAGGAAGATCAGAGGTATACAGTAAACCTGAAGTGAAGCATCGGAATCTGTAACTACTGTCACAGGAATGGTTCAAACATAGACAGTAGGAAGACACAGTCTTCTTGTACTTAAGTCGGCATTGTGCCTTTTGTATTTAATTCCGATGCAATATCTGTGTTTCATCGTCAATAAGTAGGTCAAAGGGATACAGTAAACCTGAAGTGAAGCATCGGAATCTGTAACTAGCGTCACAGGAATCGTTCAAAACATAGTCAGTAAGAAGAGTCAGTCTTCTTGTACTTAAGTCGGCATTGTGCCTTTTCTATTTAATTCCGATTCAATTTCTGTGTTTCATCGTCAATAAGAAGGTCCAAGGGATACAGTAAACCTGAAGTGAAGCATCGGAATCTGTAACTAGCGTCACAGGAATGGTTCAAATCGTAGTCAGTAAGGAGAGTCAGTCTTCTTGTACTTAAGTCGGTATTGTGCCTTTTGTATTTAATACCGATGCAATTTCTGTGTTTCATCGTCAATAAGAACGTCCAAGGGATACAGTAAATCTGAAGTGAAGCATCGGAATCCATAACTAGTGTCACAGGAATGGTTCAAGACATAGACAGTAGGAAGAGTCAGTCTTCTTGTACTTAAGTCGGCATTGTGCCTTTTCTGTTTAATTCCGATGCAATTTCAGTGTTTCATCGTCAATAAGAATGTCAGAGGGATGCAGTAACCCTGACGTGAAGCATCGGATTCTGTAACTAGCGTCACAGGAATGGTTCAAACATAGACAGAAAGAAGAGTCAGTCTTCTTGTACTTAAGTCGGCATTGTGCCTTTTCTATTTAATTCCGATGCAATTTCTGTGTTTCATCGTCAATAAGAAGGTCCAGAAGATACAGTAAACCTGAAGTGAAGCATCGGAATCTATAACTAGTGTCACAGGAATGGTTCAAACATAGACAGTAAGAAGAGTCAGTCTTCTTGTACTTAAGTCGGCATTGCGCCTTTTCTATTTAATTCCGATGCAATTTCTGTGTTTCATCGTCAATAAGAAGGTCCAGAAGGTACAGTAAACCTGAAGTGAAGCATCGGAATCTATAACTAATGTCACAGGAATCGTTCAAACATAGACAGTAGGAGGAGTCAGTCTTCTTGTACTTAAGTCGGCATTGTGCCTTTTGTATTTAATTCCGATGCAATCTCTGCGTTTCATCGTCAATAAGAAGGAGCAAGGGATACAGTAAACCTGAACTGAAGCATCGGAATCTGTAACTAGTGTTACAGGAATGGTTCTAAACATAGACAGTAAGAAGGGTCAGTCTTCTTGTAGTTAAGTCGGCATTGTGCCATTTGTATTTAATTCCGATGCATTTTCTGTGTTTCATCGTCAATCAGAAGGTCCAAGGAATACAGTAAACCTGAAGTGGAGCATCGGAATCTGTAACTAGCGTCACAGGAATGGTTCAAAACATAGTCAGTAGGAAGAGTCAGTCTTCTTGTACTTCAGTCGGCATTGTTCCTTTTCTATTTAATTCCGATGCAATTTCTGGGTTTCATCGTCCATAAGAAGGTCCAAGGGATACAGTAAACCTGAAGTGAATCATCATAATCTATAACTAGTGTCACAGGAATGGTTCAAAACATAGTCAGTACGAAGAGTCAGTCTTCTTGTACTTAAGTCGGCATTGTGCCTTTTGTATTTAATTCCGATGCAATTTCTGTGATTCATCGTCTATAAAAAGGTCAGAGGGATACAGTAAACCTGAAGTGAAGCACCGGAATCAATAACTAGTGTCACAGGAATGGATCTAAACATAGACAGTAAGAAGGGTCAGTCTTCTTGTACTAAAGTCGGCATTGTGCCTTTTGTATTTAATTCCGATGCAATATCTGTGTTTCATCGTCAATAAGAAGGTGCAAGTAATGCAGTAAACCTGAAGTGAAGCATCGGAATCTATAACTAGTGTCACAGGAATGGTTCTAAACATAGACAGTAAGAAGGGTCAATCTTCTTGTACTTAAGTCGGCATTGTGCCTTTTGTATTTATTTCCGATGCATTTTCTGTGTTTCATCGTCAATACGATGGTCCAAGCGATACATAGACAGTAAGAAGGGTCAATCTTCTTGTACTTAAGTCGGCATTGTGCCTTTTGTATTTATTTCCGATGCATTTTCTGTGTTTCATCGTCAATACGAAGGTCCAAGCTATACAGTAAACCTGAAGTAAAGCATCGGAATCTGTAACTAGCGTCACAGGAATGGTTCAAAGCATAGTCAGTAAGAAGAGTCAGTCTTCTTGTACTTAAGTCGGCATTGTGCCTTTTCTATTTAATTCCGATGCAATTTCTGTTTCATCGTCAATAAGAACGTCCAAGGGATACAGTAAACCTGAAGTTAAGCATCGGAATCTATAACTAGTATCACAGGAATGGTTAAAAACATAGACTGTAAGAAGAGCCAGTCTTTTTGTACTTACGTCGGCAATGTGCCTTTTCTATTTAATTCCAAGGCAATTTCTGTATTTCGTCGCCAATAAGAAAGTCCAAAGGATATAGTAAACCTGAAGTGAAGCATCGGAATCTATAACTAATGTCACAGGAATCGTTCAAACATAGACAGTAGGAAGAGTCAGTCTTCTTGTTCTTAAGTCGGCATTGTGCCTTTTGTATTTAATTCCGATGCAATATCTGTGTTTCATCGTCAATAAGAAGGTGCAAGGGATGCAGTAAACCTGAAGTGAAGCATCGGAATCTATAACTAGTGTCACAGGAATGGTTCTAAACATAGACAGTAAGAAGGGTCAGTCTTCTTGTACTTAAGTCGGCATTGTGCCTTTTGTATTTAATTCCGATGCAATTTCTGTGTTTCATCGTCAATAAGAAGGTGAGAGGGATACAGTAAACCTGAAGTGAAGCATCGGAATCTATAACTAGTGTCACAGGAATGGTTCAAAGCAATCAGTAAGAAGAGTCAATCTTCTTGTACTTAAGTCGGCATTGTGCCTTTTCTATTTAATTCCGATGCAATATCTGTGTTTCATCGTCAATAAGTAGGTCAAAGGGATACAGTAAACCTGAAGTGAAGCATCGGAATCTGTACCTAGCGTCACAGGAATCGTTCAAAACATAGTCAGTAAGAAGAGTCAGTCTTCTTGTACTTAAGTCGGCATTGTGCCTTTTCTATTTAATTCCGATTCAATTTCTGTGTTTCATCGTCAATAAGAAGGTCCAAGGGATACAGTAAACCTGAAGTGAAGCATCGGAATCTGTAACTAGCGTCACAGGAATGGTTCAAATCGTAGTCAGTAAGGAGAGTCAGTCTTCTTGTACTTAAGTCGGTATTGTGCCTTTTGTATTTAATACCGATGCAATTTCTGTGTTTCATCGTCAATAAGAACGTCCAAGGGATACAGTAAATCTGAAGTGAAGCATCGGAATCCATAACTAGTGTCACAGGAATGGTTCAAGGCATAGACAGTAGGAAGAGTCAGTCTTCTTGTACTTAAGTCGGCATTGTGCCTTTTCTATTTAATTCCGATGCAATTTCAGTGTTTCATCGTCAATAAGAATGTCAGAGGGATGCAGTAACCCTGACGTGAAGCATCGGATTCTGTAACTAGCGTCACAGGAATGGTTCAAACATAGACTGAAAGAAGAGTCAGTCTTCATGTACTTAAGTCGGCATTGTGCCTTTTCTATTTAATTCCGATGCAATTTCTGTGTTTCATCGTCAATAAGAAGGTCCAGAAGATACAGTAAACCTGAAGTGAAGCATCGGAATCTATAACTAGTGTCACAGGAATGGTTCAAACATAGACAGTAAGAAGAGTCAGTCTTCTTGTACTTAAGTCGGCATTGCGCCTTTTCTATTTAATTCCGATGCAATTTCTGTGTTTCTTCGTCTATAAGAAGGTCAGAGGGATAGAGTAAACCTGAAGTGAAGCATCGGAATCTATAACTAGTCTCACAGGAATGGTTCAAAACATAGCCAGTAACACGAGTCAGTCTTCTTGTACTTAAGTCGGCATTGTGCGTTTTCTATTTAATTCCGACGCAATAACTGTGTTTCATCGTCAATAAGAAGGTCAGAGGGATTCAGTAAACCTGAAGTGAGGCATCGGAATCTATAACTAGTGTCACAGGAATGGTTCTAAACACAGACAGTAAGAAGGGTCAGTTTTCTTGTATTATGTCGGCATTGTGCCTTTTGTATTTAATTCCGATGCAATTTCTGTGTTTCATCGTCAATAAGAAGGTCAGAGGGATATAGTTAACCTGCAGTGAAGCATCGGAATCTGTAACTAGTGTCACAGGAATGGTTCAAAGCAGTCAGTAAGAAGAGTCAATCTTCTTGTACTTAAGTCGGCATTGTGCCTTTTGTATTTAATTCCGATGCATTTTCTGTGTTTCATCGTCAATAAGAAGGTCCAAAGGATACAGTACACCTGAAGTGAAGCATCGGAATCTGTAAATAGCGTCACAGGAATGGTTCAAAACATAGTCAGTAGGCAGAGTCAGTCTTCTTGTACTTAAGTCGGCATTGTGCCTTTTCTATTTAATTCCGATGCAATTTCTGTGTTTCATCGTCAATAAGAAGGTCAGAGGGATCCAGTACACCTGAAGTGAAGCATCGGAATCTTTAACTAGTGTCACAGGAATGGTTCCACACATGGTCAGTAAGAAGAGTCAGTCTTCTTGTACTTAAGTCGGCATTGTGCATTTTCTATTCAATTCCGATGCAATAACTGTGTTTCATCGTCAATAAGAAGGTCAGAGGGATACAGTAAACCTGAAGTGAGGCATCGGAATCTATAACTAGTGTCACAGGAATGGTTCCAAACATAGTCAGTAAGAAGAGTCAGTCTTCTTGCACTTATGTCGGCATTGTGCCTTTTCTATTTAATTCCGATGCAATTTCTGTGTTTCATCGTCAATAAGAACGTCCAAGGGATACAGTAAACCTGAAGTGAAGCATTGGAATCTATAACTAGTGTCACAGGAATGGTTCAAATCATAGACAGTAGGAAGAGTCAGTCTTCTTGTACTTAAGTCGGCATTGTGCCTTTTCTATTTAATTTCCATGCAATTTCAGTGTTTCATCGTCAATAAGAAAGTCAGAGGGATACAGTAACCCTGAAGTGAAGCATCGGAATCTATAACTAGTGTCACAGGAAAGGTTCAAAACATAGACAGTAAGAAGAGTCAGTCTTCTTGTACTTACGTCGGCAATGTGCCTTTTCTATTTAATTCAATGCAATTTCTGTATTTCGTCGCCAATAAGAAAGTCCAATTGATATAGTAAACCTGAAGTGAAGCATCGGAATCTATAACTAATGTCACAGGAATCGTTCAAACATAGACAGTAGGAGGAGTCAGTCTTCTTGTACTTAAGTCGGCATTGTGCCTTTTGTATTTAATTCCGATGCAATCTCTGCGTTTCATCGTCAATAAGAAGGAGCAAGGGATACAGTAAACCTGAACTGAAGCATCGGAATCTGTAACTAGTGTTACAGGAATGGTTCTAAACATAGACAGTAAGAAGGGTCAGTCTTCTTGTAGTTAAGTCGGCATTGTGCCATTTGTATTTAATTCCGATGCATTTTCTGTGTTTCATCGTCAATCAGAAGGTCCAAGGAATACAGTAAACCTGAAGTGGAGCATCGGAATCTGTAACTAGCGTCACAGGAATGGTTCAAAACATAGTCAGTAGGAAGAGTCAGTCTTCTTGTACTTAAGTCGGCATTGTGCCTTTTGTATTTAATTCCGATGCAATTTCTGTGTTTCATCGTCAATACGAAGGTCCAAGCGATACATAGACAGTAAGAAGGGTCAATCTTCTTGTACTTAAGTCGGCATTGTGCCTTTTGTATTTACTTCCGATGCATTTTCTGTGTTTCATCGTCAATACGAAGGTCCAAGCGATACAGTAAACCTGAAGTGAAGCATCGGAATCTATAACTAGAGTCACAGGAATGGTTCCAAACATAGTCAGTAAGAAGAGTCAGTCTTTTTGTACTTCAGTCGGCATTGTTCCTTTTCTATTTAATTCCGATGCAATTTCTGAGTTTCATCGTCCATAAGAAGGTCCAAGGGATACAGTAAACCTGAAGTGAATCATCATAATCTATAACTAGTGTCACAGGAATGGTTCAAAACATAGTCAGTACGAAGAGTCAGTCTTCTTGTACTTAAGTCGGCATTGTGCCTTTTGTATTTAATTCCGATGCAATTTCTGTGATTCATCGTCAATAAAAAGGTCAGAGGGATACAGTAAACCTGAAGTGAAGCATCGGAATCAATAACTAGTGTCACAGGAATGGATCTAAACATAGACAGTAAGAAGGGTCAGTCTTCTTGTACTAAAGTCGGCATTGTGCCTTTTGTATTTAATTCCGATGCAATATCTGTGTTTCATCGTCAATAAGAAGGTCCAGAAGATACAGTAAACCTGAAGTGAAGCATCGGAATCTATAACTAATGTCACAGGAATCGTTCAAACATAGACAGTAGGAGGAGTCAGTCTTCTTGTACTTAAGTCGGCATTGTGCCTTTTGTATTTAATTCCGATGCAATCTCTGCGTTTCATCGTCAATAAGAAGGAGCAAGGGATACAGTAAACCTGAACTGAAGCATCGGAATCTGTAACTAGTGTTACAGGAATGGTTCTAAACATAGACAGTAAGAAGGGTCAGTCTTCTTGTAGTTAAGTCGGCATTGTGCCATTTGTATTTAATTCCGATGCATTTTCTGTGTTTCATCGTCAATCAGAAGGTCCAAGGAATACAGTAAACCTGAAGTGGAGCATCGGAATCTGTAACTAGCGTCACAGGAATGGTTCAAAACATAGTCAGTAGGAAGAGTCAGTCTTCTTGTACTTCAGTCGGCATTGTTCCTTTTCTATTTAATTCCGATGCAATTTCTGGGTTTCATCGTCCATAAGAAGGTCCAAGGGATACAGTAAACCTGAAGTGAATCATCATAATCTATAACTAGTGTCACAGGAATGGTTCAAAACATAGTCAGTACGAAGAGTCAGTCTTCTTGTACTTAAGTCGGCATTGTGCCTTTTGTATTTAATTCCGATGCAATTTCTGTGATTCATCGTCAATAAAAAGGTCAGAGGGATACAGTAAACCTGAAGTGAAGCACCGGAATCAATAACTAGTGTCACAGGAATGGATCTAAACATAGACAGTAAGAAGGGTCAGTCTTCTTGTACTAAAGTCGGCATTGTGCCTTTTGTATTTAATTCCGATGCAATATCTGTGTTTCATCGTCAATAAGAAGGTGCAAGTAATGCAGTAAACCTGAAGTGAAGCATCGGAATCTATAACTAGTGTCACAGGAATGGTTCTAAACATAGACAGTAAGAAGGGTCAATCTTCTTGTACTTAAGTCGGCATTGTGCCTTTTGTATTTATTTCCGATGCATTTTCTGTGTTTCATCGTCAATACGATGGTCCAAGCGATACATAGACAGTAAGAAGGGTCAATCTTCTTGTACTTAAGTCGGCATTGTGCCTTTTGTATTTATTTCCGATGCATTTTCTGTGTTTCATCGTCAATACGAAGGTCCAAGCTATACAGTAAACCTGAAGTAAAGCATCGGAATCTGTAACTAGCGTCACAGGAATGGTTCAAAGCATAGTCAGTAAGAAGAGTCAGTCTTCTTGTACTTAAGTCGGCATTGTGCCTTTTCTATTTAATTCCGATGCAATTTCTGTTTCATCGTCAATAAGAACGTCCAAGGGATACAGTAAACCTGAAGTTAAGCATCGGAATCTATAACTAGTATCACAGGAATGGTTAAAAACATAGACTGTAAGAAGAGCCAGTCTTTCTGTACTTACGTCGGCAATGTGCCTTTTCTATTTAATTCCAAGGCAATTTCTGTATTTCGTCGCCAATAAGAAAGTCCAAAGGATATAGTAAACCTGAAGTGAAGCATCGGAATCTATAACTAATGTCACAGGAATCGTTCAAACATAGACAGTAGGAAGAGTCAGTCTTCTTGTTCTTAAGTCGGCATTGTGCCTTTTGTATTTAATTCCGATGCAATATCTGTGTTTCATCGTCAATAAGAAGGTGCAAGGGATGCAGTAAACCTGAAGTGAAGCATCGGAATCTATAACTAGTGTCACAGGAATGGTTCTAAACATAGACAGTAAGAAGGGTCAGTCTTCTTGTACTTAAGTCGGCATTGTGCCTTTTGTATTTAATTCCGATGCAATTTCTGTGTTTCATCGTCAATAAGAAGGTGAGAGGGATACAGTAAACCTGAAGTGAAGCATCGGAATCTATAACTAGTGTCACAGGAATGGTTCAAAGCAATCAGTAAGAAGAGTCAATCTTCTTGTACTTAAGTCGGCATTGTGCCTTTTCTATTTAATTCCGATGCAATATCTGTGTTTCATCGTCAATAAGTAGGTCAAAGGGATACAGTAAACCTGAAGTGAAGCATCGGAATCTGTACCTAGCGTCACAGGAATCGTTCAAAACATAGTCAGTAAGAAGAGTCAGTCTTCTTGTACTTAAGTCGGCATTGTGCCTTTTCTATTTAATTCCGATTCAATTTCTGTGTTTCATCGTCAATAAGAAGGTCCAAGGGATACAGTAAACCTGAAGTGAAGCATCGGAATCTGTAACTAGCGTCACAGGAATGGTTCAAATCGTAGTCAGTAAGGAGAGTCAGTCTTCTTGTACTTAAGTCGGTATTGTGCCTTTTGTATTTAATACCGATGCAATTTCTGTGTTTCATCGTCAATAAGAACGTCCAAGGGATACAGTAAATCTGAAGTGAAGCATCGGAATCCATAACTAGTGTCACAGGAATGGTTCAAGGCATAGACAGTAGGAAGAGTCAGTCTTCTTGTACTTAAGTCGGCATTGTGCCTTTTCTATTTAATTCCGATGCAATTTCAGTGTTTCATCGTCAATAAGAATGTCAGAGGGATGCAGTAACCCTGACGTGAAGCATCGGATTCTGTAACTAGCGTCACAGGAATGGTTCAAACATAGACAGAAAGAAGAGTCAGTCTTCATGTACTTAAGTCGGCATTGTGCCTTTTCTATTTAATTCCGATGCAATTTCTGTGTTTCATCGTCAATAAGAAGGTCCAGAAGATACAGTAAACCTGAAGTGAAGCATCGGAATCTATAACTAGTGTCACAGGAATGGTTCAAACATAGACAGTAAGAAGAGTCAGTCTTCTTGTACTTAAGTCGGCATTGCGCCTTTTCTATTTCATTCCGATGCAATTTCTGTGTTTCTTCGTCTATAAGAAGGTCAGAGGGATAGAGTAAACCTGAAGTGAAGCATCGGAATCTATAACTAGTCTCACAGGAATGGTTCAAAACATAGCCAGTAACACGAGTCAGTCTTCTTGTACTTAAGTCGGCATTGTGCGTTTTCTATTTAATTCCGACGCAATAACTGTGTTTCATCGTCAATAAGAAGGTCAGAGGGATTCAGTAAACCTGAAGTGAGGCATCGGAATCTATAACTAGTGTCACAGGAATGGTTCTAAACACAGACAGTAAGAAGGGTCAGTTTTCTTGTATTATGTCGGCATTGTGCCTTTTGTATTTAATTCCGATGCAATTTCTGTGTTTCATCGTCAATAAGAAGGTCAGAGGGATATAGTTAACCTGCAGTGAAGCATCGGAATCTGTAACTAGTGTCACAGGAATGGTTCAAAGCAGTCAGTAAGAAGAGTCAATCTTCTTGTACTTAAGTCGGCATTGTGCCTTTTGTATTTAATTCCGATGCATTTTCTGTGTTTCATCGTCAATAAGAAGGTCCAAAGGATACAGTACACCTGAAGTGAAGCATCGGAATCTGTAAATAGCGTCACAGGAATGGTTCAAAACATAGTCAGTAGGCTGAGTCAGTCTTCTTGTACTTAAGTCGGCATTGTGCCTTTTCTATTTAATTCCGATGCAATTTCTGTGTTTCATCGTCAATAAGAAGGTCAGAGGGATCCAGTACACCTGAAGTGAAGCATCGGAATCTTTAACTAGTGTCACAGGAATGGTTCCACACATGGTCAGTAAGAAGAGTCAGTCTTCTTGTACTTAAGTCGGCATTGTGCATTTTCTATTCAATTCCGATGCAATAACTGTGTTTCATCGTCAATAAGAAGGTCAGAGGGATACAGTAAACCTGAAGTGAGGCATCGGAATCTATAACTAGTGTCACAGGAATGGTTCCAAACATAGTCAGTAAGAAGAGTCAGTCTTCTTGCACTTATGTCGGCATTGTGCCTTTTCTATTTAATTCCGATGCAATTTCTGTGTTTCATCGTCAATAAGAACGTCCAAGGGATACAGTAAACCTGAAGTGAAGCATTGGAATCTATAACTAGTGTCACAGGAATGGTTCAAATCATAGACAGTAGGAAGAGTCAGTCTTCTTGTACTTAAGTCGGCATTGTGCCTTTTCTATTTAATTTCGATGCAATTTCAGTGTTTCATCGTCAATAAGAAAGTCAGAGGGATACAGTAACCCTGAAGTGAAGCATCGGAATCTATAACTAGTGTCACAGGAAAGGTTCAAAACATAGACAGTAAGAAGAGTCAGTCTTCTTGTACTTACGTCGGCAATGTGCCTTTTCTATTTAATTCAATGCAATTTCTGTATTTCGTCGCCAATAAGAAAGTCCAATTGATATAGTAAACCTGAAGTGAAGCATCGGAATCTATAACTAATGTCACAGGAATCGTTCAAACATAGACAGTAGGAGGAGTCAGTCTTCTTGTACTTAAGTCGGCATTGTGCCTTTTGTATTTAATTCCGATGCAATCTCTGCGTTTCATCGTCAATAAGAAGGAGCAAGGGATACAGAAAACCTGAACTGAAGCATCGGAATCTGTAACTAGTGTTACAGGAATGGTTCTAAACATAGACAGTAAGAAGGGTCAGTCTTCTTGTAGTTAAGTCGGCATTGTGCCATTTGTATTTAATTCCGATGCATTTTCTGTGTTTCATCGTCAATCAGAAGGTCCAAGGAATACAGTAAACCTGAAGTGGAGCATCGGAATCTGTAACTAGCGTCACAGGAATGGTTCAAAACATAGTCAGTAGGAAGAGTCAGTCTTCTTGTACTTAAGTCGGCATTGTGCCTTTTGTATTTAATTCCGATGCAATTTCTGTGTTTCATCGTCAATACGAAGGTCCAAGCGATACATAGACAGTAAGAAGGGTCAATCTTCTTGTACTTAAGTCGGCATTGTGCCTTTTGTATTTACTTCCGATGCATTTTCTGTGTTTCATCGTCAATACGAAGGTCCAAGCGATACAGTAAACCTGAAGTGAAGCATCGGAATCTATAACTAGAGTCACAGGAATGGTTCCAAACATAGTCAGTAAGAAGAGTCAGTCTTTTTGTACTTCAGTCGGCATTGTTCCTTTTCTATTTAATTCCGATGCAATTTCTGAGTTTCATCGTCCATAAGAAGGTCCAAGGGATACAGTAAACCTGAAGTGAATCATCATAATCTATAACTAGTGTCACAGGAATGGTTCAAAACATAGTCAGTACGAAGAGTCAGTCTTCTTGTACTTAAGTCGGCATTGTGCCTTTTGTATTTAATTCCGATGCAATTTCTGTGATTCATCGTCAATAAAAAGGTCAGAGGGATACAGTAAACCTGAAGTGAAGCATCGGAATCAATAACTAGTGTCACAGGAATGGATCTAAACATAGACAGTAAGAAGGGTCAGTCTTCTTGTACTAAAGTCGGCATTGTGCCTTTTGTATTTAATTCCGATGCAATATCTGTGTTTCATCGTCAATAAGAAGGTCCAGAAGATACAGTAAACCTGAAGTGAAGCATCGGAATCTATAACTAATGTCACAGGAATCGTTCAAACATAGACAGTAGGAGGAGTCAGTCTTCTTGTACTTAAGTCGGCATTGTGCCTTTTGTATTTAATTCCGATGCAATCTCTGCGTTTCATCGTCAATAAGAAGGAGCAAGGGATACAGTAAACCTGAACTGAAGCATCGGAATCTGTAACTAGTGTTACAGGAATGGTTCTAAACATAGACAGTAAGAAGGGTCAGTCTTCTTGTAGTTAAGTCGGCATTGTGCCATTTGTATTTAATTCCGGTGCATTTTCTGTGTTTCATCGTCAATCAGAAGGTCCAAGGAATACAGTAAACCTGAAGTGGAGCATCGGAATCTGTAACTAGCGTCACAGGAATGGTTCAAAACATAGTCAGTAGGAAGAGTCAGTCTTCTTGTACTTCAGTCGGCATTGTTCCTTTTCTATTTAATTCCGATGCAATTTCTGGGTTTCATCGTCCATAAGAAGGTCCAAGGGATACAGTAAACCTGAAGTGAATCATCATAATCTATAACTAGTGTCACAGGAATGTTTCAAAACATAGTCAGTACGAAGAGTCAGTCTTCTTGTACTTAAGTCGGCATTGTGCCTTTTGTATTTAATTCCGATGCAATTTCTGTGATTCATCGTCAATAAAAAGGTCAGAGGGATACAGTAAACCTGAAGTGAAGCACCGGAATCAATAACTAGTGTCACAGGAATGGATCTAAACATAGACAGTAAGAAGGGTCAGTCTTCTTGTACTAAAGTCGGCATTGTGCCTTTTGTATTTAATTCCGATGCAATATCTGTGTTTCATCGTCAATAAGAAGGTGCAAGTAATGCAGTAAACCTGAAGTGAAGCATCGGAATCTATAACTAGTGTCACAGGAATGGTTCTAAACATAGACAGTAAGAAGGGTCAATCTTCTTGTACTTAAGTCGGCATTGTGCCTTTTGTATTTATTTCCGATGCATTTTCTGTGTTTCATCGTCAATACGATGGTCCAAGCGATACATAGACAGTAAGAAGGGTCAATCTTCTTGTACTTAAGTCGGCATTGTGCCTTTTGTATTTATTTCCGATGCATTTTCTGTGTTTCATCGTCAATACGAAGGTCCAAGCTATACAGTAAACCTGAAGTAAAGCATCGGAATCTGTAACTAGCGTCACAGGAATGGTTCAAAGCATAGTCAGTAAGAAGAGTCAGTCTTCTTGTACTTAAGTCGGCATTGTGCCTTTTCTATTTAATTCCGATGCAATTTCTGTTTCATCGTCAATAAGAACGTCCAAGGGATACAGTAAACCTGAAGTTAAGCATCGGAATCTATAACTAGTATCACAGGAATGGTTAAAAACATAGACAGTAAGAAGAGCCAGTCTTTTTGTACTTACGTCGGCAATGTGCCTTTTCTATTTAATTCCAAGGCAATTTCTGTATTTCGTCGCCAATAAGAAAGTCCAAAGGATATAGTAAACCTGAAGTGAAGCATCGGAATCTATAACTAATGTCACAGGAATCGTTCAAACATAGACAGTAGGAAGAGTCAGTCTTCTTGTTCTTAAGTCGGCATTGTGCCTTTTGTATTTAATTCCGATGCAATATCTGTGTTTCATCGTCAATAAGAAGGTGCAAGGGATGCAGTAAACCTGAAGTGAAGCATCGGAATCTATAACTAGTGTCACAGGAATGGTTCTAAACATAGACAGTAAGAAGGGTCAGTCTTCTTGTACTTAAGTCGGCATTGTGCCTTTTGTATTTAATTCCGATGCAATTTCTGTGTTTCATCGTCAATAAGAAGGTGAGAGGGATACAGTAAACCTGAAGTGAAGCATCGGAATCTATAACTAGTGTCACAGGAATGGTTCAAAGCAATCAGTAAGAAGAGTCAATCTTCTTGTACTTAAGTCGGCATTGTGCCTTTTCTATTTAATTCCGATGCAATATCTGTGTTTCATCGTCAATAAGTAGGTCAAAGGGATACAGTAAACCTGAAGTGAAGCATCGGAATCTGTACCTAGCGTCACAGGAATCGTTCAAAACATAGTCAGTAAGAAGAGTCAGTCTTCTTGTACTTAAATCGGCATTGTGCCTTTTCTATTTAATTCCGATTCAATTTCTGTGTTTCATCGTCAATAAGAAGGTCCAAGGGATACAGTAAACCTGAAGTGAAGCATCGGAATCTGTAACTAGCGTCACAGGAATGGTTCAAATCGTAGTCAGTAAGGAGAGTCAGTCTTCTTGTACTTAAGTCGGTATTGTGCCTTTTGTATTTAATACCGATGCAATTTCTGTGTTTCATCGTCAATAAGAACGTCCAAGGGATACAGTAAATCTGAAGTGAAGCATCGGAATCCATAACTAGTGTCACAGGAATGGTTCAAGGCATAGACAGTAGGAAGAGTCAGTCTTCTTGTACTTAAGTCGGCATTGTGCCTTTTCTATTTAATTCCGATGCAATTTCAGTGTTTCATCGTCAATAAGAATGTCAGAGGGATGCAGTAACCCTGACGTGAAGCATCGGATTCTGTAACTAGCGTCACAGGAATGGTTCAAACATAGACAGAAAGAAGAGTCAGTCTTCATGTACTTAAGTCGGCATTGTGCCTTTTCTATTTAATTCCGATGCAATTTCTGTGTTTCATCGTCAATAAGAAGGTCCAGAAGATACAGTAAACCTGAAGTGAAGCATCGGAATCTATAACTAGTGTCACAGGAATGGTTCAAACATAGACAGTAAGAAGAGTCAGTCTTCTTGTACTTAAGTCGGCATTGCGCCTTTTCTATTTAATTCCGATGCAATTTCTGTGTTTCTTCGTCTATAAGAAGGTCAGAGGGATAGAGTAAACCTGAAGTGAAGCATCGGAATCTATAACTAGTCTCACAGGAATGGTTCAAAACATAGCCAGTAACACGAGTCAGTCTTCTTGTACTTAAGTCGGCATTGTGCGTTTTCTATTTAATTCCGACGCAATAACTGTGTTTCATCGTCAATAAGAAGGTCAGAGGGATTCAGTAAACCTGAAGTGAGGCATCGGAATCTATAACTAGTGTCACAGGAATGGTTCTAAACACAGACAGTAAGAAGGGTCAGTTTTCTGGTATTATGTCGGCATTGTGCCTTTTGTATTTAATTCCGATGCAATTTCTGTGTTTCATCGTCAATAAGAAGGTCAGAGGGATATAGTTAACCTGCAGTGAAGCATCGGAATCTGTAACTAGTGTCACAGGAATGGTTCAAAGCAGTCAGTAAGAAGAGTCAATCTTCTTGTACTTAAGTCGGCATTGTGCCTTTTGTATTTAATTCCGATGCATTTTCTGTGTTTCATCGTCAATAAGAAGGTCCAAAGGATACAGTACACCTGAAGTGAAGCATCGGAATCTGTAAATAGCGTCACAGGAATGGTTCAAAACATAGTCAGTAGGCTGAGTCAGTCTTCTTGTACTTAAGTCGGCATTGTGCCTTTTCTATTTAATTCCGATGCAATTTCTGTGTTTCATCGTCAATAAGAAGGTCAGAGGGATCCAGTACACCTGAAGTGAAGCATCGGAATCTTTAACTAGTGTCACAGGAATGGTTCCACACATGGTCAGTAAGAAGAGTCAGTCTTCTTGTACTTAAGTCGGCATTGTGCATTTTCTATTCAATTCCGATGCAATAACTGTGTTTCATCGTCAATAAGAAGGTCAGAGGGATACAGTAAACCTGAAGTGAGGCATCGGAATCTATAACTAGTGTCACAGGAATGGTTCCAAACATAGTCAGTAAGAAGAGTCAGTCTTCTTGCACTTATGTCGGCATTGTGCCTTTTCTATTTAATTCCGATGCAATTTCTGTGTTTCATCGTCAATAAGAACGTCCAAGGGATACAGTAAACCTGAAGTGAAGCATTGGAATCTATAACTAGTGTCACAGGAATGGTTCAAATCATAGACAGTAGGAAGAGTCAGTCTTCTTGTACTTAAGTCGGCATTGTGCCTTTTCTATTTAATTTCGATGCAATTTCAGTGTTTCATCGTCAATAAGAAAGTCAGAGGGATACAGTAACCCTGAAGTGAAGCATCGGAATCTATAACTAGTGTCACAGGAAAGGTTCAAAACATAGACAGTAAGAAGAGTCAGTCTTCTTGTACTTACGTCGGCAATGTGCCTTTTCTATTTAATTCAATGCAATTTCTGTATTTCGTCGCCAATAAGAAAGTCCAATTGATATAGTAAACCTGAAGTGAAGCATCGGAATCTATAACTAATGTCACAGGAATCGTTCAAA
This sequence comes from Schistocerca piceifrons, assembly GCF_021461385.2. Classification (NCBI taxonomy): domain Eukaryota; kingdom Metazoa; phylum Arthropoda; class Insecta; order Orthoptera; family Acrididae; genus Schistocerca; species Schistocerca piceifrons. Next base: position 9,950,155 of record NC_060146.1, on the reverse strand, counting down.
CATAGACAGTAGGAGGAGTCAGTCTTCTTGTACTTAAGTCGGCATTGTGCCTTTTGTATTTAATTCCGATGCAATCTCTGCGTTTCATCGTCAATAAGAAGGAGCAAGGGATACAGTAAACGTGAACTGAAGCATCGGAATCTGTAACTAGTGTTACAGGAATGGTTCTAAACATAGACAGTAAGAAGGGTCAGTCTTCTTGTAGTTAAGTCGGCATTGTGCCATTTGTATTTAATTCCGATGCATTTTCTGTGTTTCATCGTCAATCAGAAGGTCCAAGGAATACAGTAAACCTGAAGTGGAGCATCGGAATCTGTAACTAGCGTCACAGGAATGGTTCAAAACATAGTCAGTAGGAAGAGTCAGTCTTCTTCTACTTAAGTCGGCATTGTGCCTTTTGTATTTAATTCCGATGCAATTTCTGTGTTTCATCGTCAATACGAAGGTCCAAGCGATACATAGACAGTAAGAAGGGTCAATCTTCTTGTACTTAAGTCGGCATTGTGCCTTTTGTATTTACTTCCGATGCATTTTCTGTGTTTCATCGTCAATACGAAGGTCCAAGCGATACAGTAAACCTGAAGTGAAGCATCGGAATCTATAACTAGAGTCACAGGAATGGTTCCAAACATAGTCAGTAAGAAGAGTCAGTCTTTTTGTACTTCAGTCGGCATTGTTCCTTTTCTATTTAATTCCGATGCAATTTCTGAGTTTCATCGTCCATAAGAAGGTCCAAGGGATACAGTAAACCTGAAGTGAATCATCATAATCTATAACTAGTGTCACAGGAATGGTTCAAAACATAGTCAGTACGAAGAGTCAGTCTTCTTGTACTTAAGTCGGCATTGTGCCTTTTGTATTTAATTCCGATGCAATTTCTGTGATTCATCGTCAATAAAAAGGTCAGAGGGATACAGTAAACCTGAAGTGAAGCATCGGAATCAATAACTAGTGTCACAGGAATGGATCTAAACATAGACAGTAAGAAGGGTCAGTCTTCTTGTACTAAAGTCGGCATTGTGCCTTTTGTATTTAATTCCGATGCAATATCTGTGTTTCATCGTCAATAAGAAGGTGCAAGTAATGCAGTAAACCTGAAGTGAAGCATCGGAATCTATAACTAGTGTCACAGGAATGGTTCTAAACATAGACAGTAAGAAGGGTCAATCTTCTTGTACTTAGGTCGGCATTGTGCCTTTTGTATTTATTTCCGATGCATTTTCTGTGTTTCATCGTCAATACGAAGGTCCAAGCGATACATAGACAGTAAGAAGGGTCAATCGTCTTGTACTTAAGTCGGCATTGTGCCTTTTGTATTTACTTCCGATGCATTTTCTGTGTTTCATCGTCAATACGAAGGTCCAAGCGATACAGTAAACCTGAAGTGAAGCATCGGAATCTGTAACTAGCGTCACAGGAATGGTTCAAAGCAATCAGTAAGAAGAGTCAATCTTCTTGTACTTAAGTCGGCATTGTGCCTTTTCTATTTAATTCCGATGCAATATCTGTGTTTCATCGTCAATAAGAAGGTCCAAGGGATACAGTAAACCTGAAGTGAAGCATCGGAATCTGTAACTAGCGTCACAGGAATGGTTCAAGTCGTAGTCTGTAAGGAGAGTCAGTCTTCTTGTACTTAAGTCGGTATTGTGCCTTTTGTATTTAATACCGATGCAATTTCTGTGTTTCATCGTCAATAAGAAGGTCCAGAAGATACAGTAAACCTGAAGTGAAGCATCGGAATCTATAACTAGTGTCACAGGAATGGTTCAAACATAGACAGTAAGAAGAGTCAGTCTTCTTGTACTTAAGTCGGCATTGCGCCTTTTCTATTTAATTCCGATGCAATTTCTGTGTTTCATCGTCAATAAGAAGGTCAGAGGGATAGAGTAAACCTGAAGTGAAGCATCGGAATCTATAACTAGTGTCACAGGAATGGTTCAAAACATAGCCAGTAACACGAGTCAGTCTTCTTGTACTTAAGTCGGCATTGTGCCTTTTCTATTTAATTCCGACGCAATAACTGTGTTTCATCGTCAATAAGAAGGTCAGAGGGATTCAGTAAACCTGAAGTGAGGCATCGGAATCTATAACTAGTGTCACATGAATGGTTCTAAACACAGACAGTAAGAAGGGTCAGTTTTCTTGTATTATGTCGGCATTGTGCCTTTTGTATTTAATTCCGATGCAATTTCTGTGTTTCATCGTCAATAAGAAGGTCAGAGGGATACAGTTAACCTGCAGTGAAGCATCGGAATCTGTAACTAGTGTCACAGGAATGGTTCAAAGCAGTCAGTAAGAAGAGTCAATCTTCTTGTACTTAAGTCGGCATTGTGCCTTTTGTATTTAATTCCGATGCATTTTCTGTGTTTCATCGTCAATAAGAAGGTCCAAAGGATACAGTACACCTGAAGTGAAGCATCGGAATCTGTAAATAGCGTCACAGGAATGGTTCAAAACATAGTCAGTAGGCAGAGTCAGTCTTCTTGTACTTAAGTCGGCATTGTGCCTTTTCTATTTAATTCCGATGCAATTTCTGTGTTTCATCGTCAATAAGAAGGTCAGAGGGATCCAGTACACCTGAAGTGAAGCATCGGAATCTTTAACTAGTGTCACAGGAATGGTTCAACACATGGTCAGTAAGAAGAGTCAGTCTTCTTGTACTTAAGTCGGCATAGTGCATTTTCTATTTAATTCCGATGCAATAACTGTGTTTCATCGTCAATAAGAAGGTCAGAGGGATACAGTAAACCTGAAGTGAGGCATCGGAATCTATAACTAGTGTCACAGGAATGGTTCCAAACATAGTCAGTAAGAAGAGTCAGTCTTCTTGCACTTATGTCGGCATTGTGCCTTTTCTATTTAATTCCGATGCAATTTCTGTGTTTCATCGTCAATAAGAACGTCCAAGGGATACAGTAAACCTGAAGTGAAGCATTGGAATCTATAACTAGTGTCACAGGAATGGTTCAAATCATAGACAGTAGGAAGAGTCAGTCTTCTTGTACTTAAGTCGGCATTGTGCCTTTTCTATTTAATTTCGATGCAATTTCAGTGTTTCATCGTCAATAAGAACGTCAGAGGGATACAGTAACCCTGAAGTGAAGCATCGGAATCTATAACTAGTGTCACAGGAAAGGTTCAAAACATAGACAGTAAGAAGAGTCAGTCTTCTTGTACTTAAGTCGGCATTGTGCCATTTGTATTTAATTCCGATGCATTTTCTGTGTTTCATCGTCAATCAGAAGGTCCAAGCAATACAGTAAACCTGAAGTGGAGCATCGGAATCTGTAACTAGCGTCACAGGAATGGTTCAAAACATAGTCAGTAGGAAGAGTCAGTCTTCTTCTACTTAAGTCGGCATTGTGCCTTTTCTATATAATCCCGATGCAATTTCTGTGTTTCATCGTCAATAAGAAGGTCCAAGGGATACAGTAAACCTGAAGTGAAGCATCCGAATCTATAACTAGTGTCACAGGAATGGTTCAAAACGTAGTCAGTAAGAAGAGTCAGTCTTCTTGTACTTAAGTCGGCATTGTGCCTTTTCTATTTAATTCCGATGCAATATCTGTGATTCATCGTAAATAATAAGGTCAGAGGGATACATTAAACCTGAAGTGAGGCATCGGAATCTATAACTAGAGTCACAGGAATGGTTCCAAACATACTCAGTAAGAAGAGTCAGTCTTTTTGTACTTCAGTCGGCATTGTTCCTTTTCTATTTAATTCCGATGCAATTTCTGAGTTTCATCGTCCATAAGAAGGTCCAAGGGATACAGTAAACCTGAAGTGAATCATCATAATCTATAACTAGTGTCACAGGAATGGTTCAAAACATAGTCAGTACGAAGAGTCAGTCTTCTTGTACTTAAGTCGGCATTGTGCCTTTTGTATTTAATTCCGATGCAATTTCTGTGATTCATCGTCAATAAAAAGGTCAGAGGGATACAGTAAACCTGAAGTGAAGCATCGGAATCAATAACTAGTGTCACAGGAATGGATCTAAACATGGACAGTAAGAAGGGTCAGTCTTCTTGTACTAAAGTCGGCATTGTGCCTTTTGTATTTAATTCCGATGCAATATCTGTGTTTCATCGTCAATAAGAAGGTGCAAGTAATGCAGTAAACCTGAAGTGAAGCATCGGAATCTATAACTAGTGTCACAGGAATGGTTCTAAACATAGACAGTAAGAAGGGTCAATTTTCTTGTACTTAAGTCGGCATTGTGCCTTTTGTATTTATTTCCGATGCATTTTCTGTGTTTCATCGTCAATACGAAGGTCCAAGCGATACATAGACAGTAAGAAGGGTCAATCTTCTTGTACTAAAGTCGGCATTGTGCCTTTTGTATTTATTTCCGATGCATTTTCTGTGTTTCATCGTCAATACGAAGGTCCAAGCGATACAGTAAACCTGAAGTGAAGCATCGGAATCTGTAACTAGCGTCACAGGAATGGTTCAAAGCAATCAGTAAGAAGAGTCAATCTTCTTGTACTTAAGTCGGCATTGTGCCTTTTCTATTTAATTCCGATGCAATATCTGTGTTTCATCGTCAATAAGTAGGTCAAAGGGATACAGTAAACCTGAAGTGAAGCATCGGAATCTGTAACTAGCGTCACAGGAATCGTTCAAAACATAGTCAGTAAGAAGAGTCAGTCTTCTTGTACTTAAGGCGGCATTGTGCCTTTTCTATTTAATTCCGATTCAATTTCTGTGTTTCATCGTCAATAAGAATGTCAGAGGGATGCAGTAACCCTGACGTGAAGCATCGGATTCTGTAACTAGCGTCACAGGAATGGTTCAAACATAGACAGAAAGAAGAGTCAGTCTTCTTGTACTTAAGTCGGCATTGTGCCTTTTCTATTTAATTCCGATGCAATTTCTGTGTTTCATCGTCAATAAGAAGGTCCAGAAGATACAGTAAACCTGAAGTGAAGCATCGGACTCTATAACTAGTGTCACAGGAATGGTTCAAACATAGACAGTAAGAAGAGTCAGTCTTCTTGTACTTAAGTCGGCATTGCGCCTTTTTTATTTAATTCCGATGCAATTTCTGTGTTTCATCGTCAATAAGAAGGTCAGAGGGATAGAGTAAACCTGAAGTGAAGCATCGGAATCTATAACTAGTGTCACAGGAATGGTTCAAACATAGCCAGGAACACGAGTCAGTCTTCTTGTACTTAAGTCGGCATTGTGCCTTTTCTATATAATTCCGACGCAATAACTGTGTTTCATCGTCAATAAGAAGGTCAGAGGGATTCAGTAAACCTGAAGTGAGGCATCGGAATCTATAACTAGTGTCACAGGAATGGTTCTAAACACAGACAGTAAGAAGGGTCAGTTTTCTTGTATTATGTCGGCATTGTGCCTTTTGTATTTAATTCCGATGCAATTTCTGTGTTTCATCGTCAATAAGAAGGTCAGAGGGATACAGTTAACCTGCAGTGAAGCATCGGAATCTGTAACTAGTGTCACAGGAATGGTTCAAAGCAGTCAGTAAGAAGAGTCAATCTTCTTGTACTGAAGTCGGCATTGTGCCTTTCGTATTTAATTCCGATGCATTTTCTGTGTTTCATCGTCAATAAGAAGGTCCAAAGGATACAGTACACCTGAAGTGAAGCATCGGAATCTGTAAATAGCGTCACAGGAATGGTTCAAAACATAGTCAGTAGGCAGAGTCAGTCTTCTTGTACTTAAGTCGGCATTGTGCCTTTTCTATTTAATTCCGATGCAATTTCTGTGTTTCATCGTCAATAAGAAGGTCAGAGGGATCCAGTACACCTGAAGTGAAGCATCGGAATCTTTAACTAGTGTCACAGGAATGGTTCAACACATGGTCAGTAAGAAGAGTCAGTCTTCTTGTACTTAAGTCGGCATTGTGCATTTTCTATTCAATTCCGATGCAATAACTGTGTTTCATCGTCAATAAGAAGGTCAGAGGGATACAGTAAACCTGAAGTGAGGCATCGGAATCTATAACTAGTGTCACAGGAATGGTTCCAAACATAGTCAGTAAGAAGAGTCAGTCTTCTTGCACTTATGTCGGCATTGTGCCTTTTCTATTTAATTCCGATGCAATTTCTGTGTTTCATCGTCAATAAGAACGTCCAAGGGATACAGTAAACCTGAAGTGAAGCATTGGAATCTATAACTAGTGTCACAGGAATGGTTCAAATCATAGACAGTAGGAAGAGTCAGTCTTCTTGTACTTAAATCGGCATTGTGCCTTTTCTATTTAATTTCGATGCAATTTCAGTGTTTCATCGTCAATAAGAAAGTCAGAGGGATACAGTAACCCTGAAGTGAAGCATCGGAATCTATAACTAGTGTCACAGGAAAGGTTCAAAACATAGACAGTAAGAAGAGTCAGTCTTCTTGTACTTACGTCGGCAATGTGCCTTTTCTATTTAATTCAATGCAATTTCTGTATTTCGTCGCCAATAAGAAAGTCCAATTGATATAGTAAACCTGAAGTGAAGCATCGGAATCTATAACTAATGTCACAGGAATCGTTCAAACATAGACAGTAGGAGGAGTCAGTCTTCTTGTACTTAAGTCGGCATTGTGCCTTTTGTATTTAATTCCGATGCAATCTCTGCGTTTCATCGTCAATAAGAAGGAGCAAGGGATACAGTAAACCTGAACTGAAGCATCGGAATCTGTAACTAGTGTTACAGGAATGGTTCTAAACATAGACAGTAAGAAGGGTCAGTCTTCTTGCAGTTAAGTCGGCATTGTGCCATTTGTATTTAATTCCGATGCATTTTCTGTGTTTCATCGTCAATCAGAAGGTCCAAGGAATACAGTAAACCTGAAGTGGAGCATCGGAATCTGTAACTAGCGTCACAGGAATGGTTCAAAACATAGTCAGTAGGAAGAGTCAGTCTTCTTGTACTTAAGTCGGCATTGTGCCTTTTCTATTTAATCCCGATGCAATTTCTGTGTTTCATCGTCAATAAGAAGGTCCAAGGGATACAGTAAACCTGAAGTGAAGCATCCGAATCTATAACTAGTGTCACAGGAATGGTTCAAAACGTAGTCAGTAAGAAGAGTCAGTCTTCTTGTACTTAAGTCGGCATTGTGCCTTTTCTATTTAATTCTGATGCAATATCTGTGATTCATCGTAAATAATAAGGTCAGAGGGATACATTAAACCTGAAGTGAGGCATCGGAATCTATAACTAGAGTCACAGGAATGGTTCCAAACATAGTCAGTAAGAAGAGTCAGTCTTTTTGTACTTCAGTCGGCATTGTTCCTTTTCTATTTAATTCCGATGCAATTTCTGAGTTTCATCGTCCATAAGAAGGTCCAAGGGATACAGTAAACCTGAAGTGAATCATCATAATCTATAACTAGTGTCACAGGAATGGTTCGAAACATAGTCAGTACGAAGAGTCAGTCTTCTTGTACTTAAGTCGGCATTGTGCCTTTTGTATTTAATTCCGATGCAATTTCTGTGATTCATCGTCAATAAAAAGGTCAGAGGGATACAGTAAACCTGAAGTGAAGCATCGGAATCAATAACTAGTGTCACAGGAATGGATCTAAACATAGACAGTAAGAAGGGTCAGTCTTCTTGTACTAAAGTCGGCATTGTGCCTTTTGTATTTAATTCCGATGCAATATCTGTGTTTCATCGTCAATAAGAAGGTGCAAGTAATGCAGTAAACCTGAAGTGAAGCATCGGAATCTATAACTAGTGTCACAGGAATGGTTCTAAACATAGACAGTAAGAAGGGTCAATTTTCTTGTCCTTAAGTCGGCATTCTGCCTTTTGTATTTATTTCCGATGCATTTTCTGTGTTTCATCGTCAATACGAAGGTCCAAGCGATACATAGACAGTAAGAAGGGTCAATCTTCTTGTACTTAAGTCGGCATTGTGCCTTTTGTATTTATTTCCGATGCATTTTCTGTGTTTCATCGTCAATACGAAGGTCCAAGCGATACAGTAAACCTGAAGTGAAGCATCGGAATCTGTAACTAGCGTCACAGGAATGGTTCAAAGCATAGTCAGTAAGAAGAGTCAGTCTTCTTGTACTTAAGTCGGCATTGTGCCTTTTCTATTTAATTCCGATGCAATTTCTGTTTCATCGTCAATAAGAACGTCCAAGGGATACAGTAAACCTGAAGTTAAGCATCGGAATCTATAACTAGTATCACAGGAATGGTTAAAAACATAGACAGTAAGAAGAGCCAGTCTTTTTGTACTTACGTCGGCAATGTGCCTTTTCTATTTAATTCCAATGCAATTTCTGTGTTTCATCGTCAATAAGAAGGTCCAAGGGATACAGAAAACCTGGAGTGAAGCATCGGAATCTATAACTAGAGTCACAGGACTGGTTCAAAACATAGACAGTAAGAAGAGTCAGTCTTCTTGTACTTAAGTCGGCATTGTGCCTTTTGTATTTAATTCCGATGCAATTTCTGTGTTTCATCGTCAATAAGAAGGTCAGAGGGATACAGTAAACCTGAAGTGAAGCATCGGAATCTATAACTAGTGTCACAGGAATGGTTCAAAGCAATCAGTAAGAAGAGTCAATCTTCTTGTACTTAAGTCGGCATTGTGCCTTTTGTATTTAATTCCGATGCATTTTCTGTGTTTCATTGTCAATAAGAAGGTCCAAGGGATACAGTAAACCTGAAGTGAAGCATCGGAATCTGTAACTAGCGTCACAGGAATGGTTCAAACATAGTCAGTAGGAAGAGTCAGTCTTCTTGTACTTAAGTCGGCATTGTGCCTTTTCTATTTAATTGCGATGCAAATTCTGTGTTTCATCGTCAATAAGAAGGTCCAAGGGATACAGTAAACCTGAAGTTAAGCATCGGAATCTATAACTAGTATCACAGGAATGGTTAAAAACATAGACAGTGAGAAGAGCCAGTCATTTTGTACTTACGTCGGCAATGTGCCTTTTCTATTTAATTCCAATGCAATTTCTGTATTTCGTCGCCAATAAGAAAGTCCAAAGGATATAGTAAACCTGAAGTGAAGCATCGGAATCTATAACTAATGTCACAGGAATCGTTCAAACATAGACAGTGGGAAGAGTCAGTCTTCTTGTTCTTAAGTCGGCATTGTGAATTTTGTATTTAATTCCGATGCAATATCTGTGTTTCATCGTCAATAAGAAGGTGCAAGGGATACAGTAAACCTGAAGTGAAGCATCGGAATCCATAACTAGTGTCACAGGAATGGTTCTAAACATAGACAGTAAGAAGGGTCAGTCTTCTTGTACTTAAGTCAGCATTGTGCCTTTTGTATTTAATTCCGATGCAATTTCTGTGTTTCATCGTCAATAAGAAGGTCAGAGGGATACAGTAAACCTGAAGTGAAGCATCGGAATCTATAACTAGTGTCACAGGAATGGTTCAAAGCAATCAGTAAGAAGAGTCAACCTTCTTGTACTTAAGTCGGCATTGTGCCGTTTGTATTTAATTCCGATGCATTTTCTGTGTTTCATTGTCGATAAGAAGGTCCAAGGGATACAGTAAACCTGAAGTGAAGCATCGGAATCTGTAACTAGCGTCACAGGAATCGTTCAAAACATAGTCAGTAAGAAGAGTCAGTCTTCTTGTACTTAAGTCGGCATTGTGACTTTTCTATTTAATTCCGATTCAATTTCTGTGTTTCATCGTCAATAAGAACGTCCAAGGGATACAGTAAATCTGAAGTGAAGCATCGGAATCCTTAACTAGTGTCACAGGAATGGTTCAAAACATAGACAGTAGGAAGAGTCAGACTTCTTGTACTTCAGTCGGCATTGCGCCTTTTCTTTTTAATTCCGATGCAATTTCAGTGTTTCATCGTCAATAAGAATGTCAGAGGGATACAGTAACCCTGCTGTGAAGCATCGGAATCGGTAACTAGTGTCACAGGAATGGTTCAAAACATAGAAAGTAAGAAGAGTCAGTCTTCTTGTACTTAAGTCGGCATTGTGCCGTTTGTATTTAATTCCGATGCAATATCTGTGTTTCATCGTCAATAAGAAGGTCCAAGGGATACAGTAAACGTGAAGTGAAGCATCGGAATCTGTAACTAGCGTCACAGGAATGGTTCAAATCATTGTCAGTAAGGAGAATCAGTCTACTTGTACTTAAGTCGGTATTGTGCCTTTTGTATTTAATACCGATGCAATTTCTGTGTTTCATCGTCAATAAGAACGTCCAAGGGATACAGTAAATCTGAAGTAAAGCATCGGAATCCATAACTAGTGTCACAGGAATGGTTCAAGACGTAGACAGTAGGAAGAGTCAGTCTTCTTGTACTTAAGTCGGCATTGTGCCTTTTCTATTTAATTCCGATGCAATTTCAGTGTTTCATCGTCAATAAGAATGTCAGAGGGATGCAGTAACCCTGACGTGAAGCATCGGAATCTGTAACTAGCGTCACAGGAATGGTTCAAACATAGACAGAAAGAAGAGGCAGTCTTCTTGTACTTAAGTCGGCATTGTGCCTTTTCTGTTTAATTCCGATGCAATTTCTGTGTTTCATCGTCAATAAGAAGGTCCAGGGTATGCAGTAAACCTGAAGTGAAGCATCGGAATCTATAACTAGTGTCACAGGAATGGTTCAAACATAGACAGTAAGAAGAGTCAGTCTTCTTGTACTTAAGTCGGCATTGTGCCTTTTCTATATAATTCCGATGCAATTTCTGTGTTTCATCGTCAATAAGAAGGTCAGAGGGATAGAGTAAACCTGAAGTGAAGCATCGGAATCTATAACTAGTGTCACAGGAATGGTTCAAAACATAGCCAGTAAGACGAGTCAGTCTTTTTGTACTTAAGTCGGCATTGTGCCTTTTCTATTTAATTCCGTCGCAATAACTGTGTTTCATCGTCAATAAGAAGGTCAGAGGGATTCAGTAAACCTGAAGTGAGGCATCGGAATCTATAACTAGTGTCACAGGAACGGTTCTAAACACAGACAGTAAGAAGGGTCAGTTTTCTTGTACTTAAGTCGGCATTGTGCCTTTTGTATTTAATTCCGATGCAATTTCTGTGTTTCATCGTCAATAAGAAGGTCAGAGGGATACAGTTAACCTGCAGTGAAGCATCGGAATCTGTAACTAGTGTCACAGGAATGGTTCAAAGCAGTCAGTAAGAAGAGTCAATCTTCTTGTACTTAAGTCGGCATTGTGCCTTTTGTATTTAATTCCGATGCATTTTCTGTGTTTCATCGTCAATAAGAAGGTCCAAAGGATACAGTACACCTGAAGTGAAGCATCGGAATCTGTAACTAGCGTCACAGGAATGGTTCAAAGCAATCAGTAAGAAGAGTCAACCTTCTTGTACTTAAGTCGGCATTGTGCCGTTTGTATTTAATTCCGATGCATTTTCTGTGTTTCATTGTCGATAAGAAGGTCCAAGGGATACAGTAAACCTGAAGTGAAGCATCGGAATCTGTAACTAGCGTCACAGGAATCGTTCAAAACATAGTCAGTAAGAAGAGTCAGTCTTCTTGTACTTAAGTTGGCATTGTGACTTTTCTATTTAATTCCGATTCAATTTCTGTGTTTCATCGTCAATAAGAACGTCCAAGGGATACAGTAAATCTGAAGTGAAGCATCGGAATCCTTAACTAGTGTCACAGGAATGGTTCAAAACATAGACAGTAGGAAGAGTCAGACTTCTCGTACTTCAGTCGGCATTGCGCCTTTTCTTTTTAATTCCGATGCAATTTCAGTGTTTCATCGTCAATAAGAATGTCAGAGGGATACAGTAACCCTGCTGTGAAGCATCGGAATCGGTAACTAGTGTCACAGGAATGGTTCAAAACATAGAAAGTAAGAAGAGTCAGTCTTCTTGTACTTAAGTCGGCATTGTGCCTTTTGTATTTAATTCCGATGCAATATCTGTGTTTCATCGTCAATAAGAAGGTCCAAGGGATACAGTAAACGTGAAGTGAAGCATCGGAATCTGTAACTAGCGTCACAGGAATGGTTCAAATCATAGTCAGTAAGGAGAATCAGTCTACTTGTACTTAAGTCGGTATTGTGCCTTTTGTATTTAATGCCGATGCAATTTCTGTGTTTCATCGTCAATAAGAACGTCCAAGGGATACAGTAAATCTGAAGTAAAGCATCGGAATCCATAACTAGTGTCACAGGAATGGTTCAAGACGTAGACAGTAGGAAGAGTCAGTCTTCTTGTACTTAAGTCGGCATTGTGCCTTTTCTATTTAATTCCGATGCAGTTTCAGTGTTTCATCGTCAATAAGAATGTCAGAGGGATGCAGTAACCCTGACGTGAAGCATCGGAATCTGTAACTAGCGTCACAGGAATGGTTCAAACATAGACAGAAAGAAGAGGCAGTCTTCTTGTACTTAAGTCGGCATTGTGCCTTTTCTGTTTAATTCCGATGCAATTTCTGTGTTTCATCGTCAATAAGAAGGTCCAGGGGATACAGTAAACCTGAAGTGAAGCATCGGAATCTATAACTAGTGTCACAGGAATGGTTCAAACATAGACAGTAAGAAGAGTCAGTCTTCTTGTACTTAAGTCGGCATTGTGCCTTTTCTATTTAATTCCGATGCAATTTCTGTGTTTCATCGTCAATAAGAAGGTCAGAGGGATAGAGTAAACCTGAAGTGAAGCATCGGAATCTATAACTAGTGTCACAGGAATGGTTCAAAACATAGCCAGTAAGACGAGTCAGTCTTCTTGTACTTAAGTCGGCATTGTGCCTTTTCTATTTAATTCCGTCGCAATAACTGTGTTTCATCGTCAATAAGAAGGTCAGAGGGATTCAGTAAACCTGAAGTGAGGCATCGGAATCTATAACTAGTGTCACAGGAACGGTTCTAAACACAGACAGTAAGAAGGGTCAGTTTTCTTGTACTTAAGTCGGCATTGTGCCTTTTGTATTTAATTCCGATGCAATTTCTGTGTTTCATCGTCAATAAGAAGGTCAGAGGGATACAGTTAACCTGCAGTGAAGCATCGGAATCTGTAACTAGTGTCACAGGAATGGTTCAAAGCAGCCAGTAAGAAGAGTCAATCTTCTTGTACTTATATCGGCATTGTGCCTTTTGTATTTAATTCCGATGCATTTTCTGTGTTTCATCGTCAATAAGAAGGTCCAAAGGATACAGTACACCTGAAGTGAAGCATCGGAATCTGTAACTAGCGTCACAGGAATGGTTCAAAACATAGTCAGTAGGCAGAGTCAGTCTTCTTGTACTTAAGTCGGCATTGTGCCTTTTCTATTTAATTCCGATGCAATTTCTGTGTTTCATCGTCAATAAGAAGGTCAGAGGGATCCAGTACACCTGAAGTGAAGCATCGGAATCTTTAACTAGTGTCACAGGAATGGTTCAACACATGGTCAGTAAGAAGAGTCAGTCTTCTTGTACTTAAGTCGGCATTGTGCCTTTTCTATTTAATTCCGATGCAATTTCTGTGTTTCATCGTCAATAAGAACGTCCAAGGGATACAGTAAACCTGAAGTGAAGCATTGGAATCTATAACTAGTGTCACAGGAATGGTTCAAATCATAGACAGTAGGAAGAGTCAGTCTTCTTGTACTTAAGTCGGCATTGTGCCTTTTCTATTTAATTTCGATGCAATTTCAGTGTTTCATCGTCAATAAGAAAGTCAGAGGGATACAGTAACCCTGAAGTGAAGCATCGGAATCTATAACTAGTGTCTCTGGAAAGGTTCAAAACATAGACAGTAAGAAGAGTCAGTCTTCTTGTACTTACGTCGGCAATGTGCCTTTTCTATTTAATTCAATGCAATTTCTGTATTTCGTCGCCAATAAGAAAGTCCAATGGATATAGTAAACCTGAAGTGAAGCATCGGAATCTATAACTAATGTCACAGGAATCGTTCAAACATAGACAGTAGGAGGAGTCAGTCTTCTTGTACTTAAGTCGGCATTGTGCCTTTTGTATTTAATTCCGATGCAATCTCTGCGTTTCATCGTCAATAAGAAGGAGCAAGGGATACAGTAAACCTGAACTGAAGCATCGGAATCTGTAACTAGTGTTACAGGAATGGTTCTAAACGTAGACAGTAAGAAGGGTCAGTCTTCCTGTAGTTAAGTCGGCATTGTGCCTTTTGTATTTAATTCCGATGCATTTTCTGTGTTTCATCGTCAATGAGAAGGTCCAAGGAATACAGTAAACCTGAAGTGGAGCATCGGAATCTATAACTAGCGTCACAGGAATGGTTCAAAACATAGTCGGTAGGAAGAGTCAGTCTTCTTGTACTTAAGTCGGCATTGTGCCTTTTCTATTTAATCCCGATGCAATTTCTGTGTTTTATCGTCAATAAGAAGGTCCAAGGGATACAGTAAACCTGAAGTGAAGCATCGGAATCTATAACTAGTGTCACAGGAATGGTTCAAAGCAATCAGTAAGAAGAGTCAATCTTCTTGTACTTAAGTCGGCATTGTGCCTCTTGTATTTAATTCCGATGCATTTTCTGTGTTTCATTGTCAATAAGAAGGTCCAAGGGATACAGTAAACCTGAAGTGAAGCATCGGAATCTGTAACTAGCTTCACAGGAATGGTTCAAAACATAGTCAGTAGGAAGAGTCAGTCTTCTTGTACTTAAGTCGGCATTGTGCCTTTTCTACTTAATTCCGATGCAATTTCTGTGTTTCATCGTCAATAAGAAGGTCCAAGGGATACAGTAAACCTGGAGTGAAGCATCGGAATCTATAACTAGAGTCACAGGACTGGTTCAAAACATAGACAGTAAGAAGAGTCAGTCTTCTTGTACTTAAGTCGGCATTGTGCCTTTTGTATTTAATTCCGATGCAACTTCTGTGTATCATCGTCAATAAGAAGGTCAGAGGGATACAGTAAACCTGAAGTGAAGCATCGGAATCTATAACTAGTGTCACAGGAATGGTTCAAAGCAATCAGTAAGAAGAGTCAATCTTCTTGTACTTAAGTCGGCATTGTGCCTTTTGTATTTATTTCCGATGCATTTTCTGTGTTTCATTGTCAATAAGAAGGTCCAAGGGATACAGTAAACCTGAAGTGAAGCATCGGAATCTGTAACTAGCGTCACAGGAATGGTTCAAAACATAGTGAGTAGGAAGAGTCAGCCTTCTTGTACTTAAGTCGGCATTGTGCCTTTTCTATTTAATTCCGATGCAAATTCTGTGTTTCATCGTCAATAAGAAGGTCCAAGGGATACAGTAAACCTGAAGTTAAGCATCGGAATCTATAACTAGTATCACAGGAATGGTTAAAAGCATAGACAGTAAGAAGAGCCAGTCATTTTGTACTTACGTCGGCAATGTGCCTTTTCTATTTAATTCCAATGCAATTTCTGTATTTCGTCGCCAATAAGAAAGTCCAAAGGATATAGTAAACCTGAAGTGAAGCATCGGAATCTATAACTAATGTCACAGGAATCGTTCAAACATAGACAGTAGGAAGAGTCAGTCTTCTTGTTCTTAAGTCGGCATTGTGCCTTTTGTATTTAATTCCGATGCAATATCTGTGTTTCATCGTCAATAAGAAGGTGCAAGGGATACAGTAAACCTGAAGTGAAGCATCGGAATCTATAACTAGTGTCACAGGAATGGTTTTAAACATAGACAGTAAGAAGGGTCAGTCTTCTTGTACTTAAGTCAGCATTGTGCCTTTTGTATTTAATTCCGATGCAATTTCTGTGTTTCATCGTCAATAAGAAGGTCAGAGGGATACAGTAAACCTGAAGTGAAGCATCGGAATCTATAACTAGTGTCACAGGAATGGTTCAAAGCAATCAGTAAGAAGAGTCAATCTTCTTGTACTTAAGTCGGCATTGTGCCGTTTGTATTTAATTCCGATGCATTTTCTGTGTTTCATTGTCAATAAGAAGGTCCAAGGGATACTGTAAACCTCAAGTGAAGCATCGGAATTTATAACTAGTGTCACAGGAATGGTTCTAAACATAGACAGTAAGAAGGGTCAGTCTTCTTGTACTTACGTCGGCATTGTGCCTTTTGTATTTAATTCCGATGCAATTTCTGTGTTTCATCGTTAATACGAAGGTCAGAGGGATACAGTAAACCTGAAGTGAGGCATCGGAATCAATGACTAGTGTCACAGGAATGGTTCCAAACATAGTCAGTAAGAAGAGTCAGTCTTCTTGTACTTAAGTCGGCATTGTGCCTTTTCTACTTAATTCCGATGCAATTTCTGTGTTTCATCGTCAATAAGAAGGTCCAAGGGATACAGTAAACCTGAAGTGAATCATCGTAATCTATAACTAGTGTCACAGGAATGGTTCAAAACATAGTCAGTTCGAAGAGTCAGTCTTCATGTACTTAAGTCGGCATTGTGCCTTTTGTATTTACTTCCGATGCAATTTCTGTGTTTCATCGTCAATAAGAAGGTCAGAGGGATACAGTAAACCTGAAGTGAAGCATCGGAATCTATAACTAGTGTCACAGGAATGGTTCTAAACATAGACAGTAAGAAGGGTCAGTCTTCTTGCACTTAAGTCGGCATTGTGCCATTTGTATTTAATTCCGATGCAATATCTGTGTTTCATCGTCAATAAGAAGGTGCAAATGATACAGTAAACCTGAAGTGAAGCAACGGAATCTATAACTAGTGTCACAGGAATGGTTCTAAACATAGACAGTAAGAAGGGTCAGTCTTCTTGTACTCACGTCGGCATTGTGCCTTTTGTATTTAATTCCGATGCAATTTCTGTGTTTCATCGTCAACAAGAAGGTCAGAGTGATACAGTAAACCTGAAGTGAAGCATCGGAATCTATAACTAGTGTCACAGGAATAGTTCAAAACAGTCAGTAAGAAGAGTCAATCTTCTTGTACATACGTCGGCATTGTGCCTTTTGTATTTAATTCCGATGCATTTTCTGTGTTTCATCGTCAATAAGAAGGTCCAAGGGATACAGTAAACCTGAAGTTAAGCATCGCAATCTATAACTAGTGTCACAGGAAAGGTTCAAAACATAGACAGTAAAAAGAGTCAGTCTTCTTGTACTTACGTCGGTAATGTGCCTTCTCTATTTAATTCCAATGCAATTTCTGTATTTCGTCGCCAATTAGAAAGGCCAAAGGATATAGTAAACCTGAAGTGAAGCATCGGAATCTATAACTAATGTCACAGGAATCGTGCAAACATAGACAGTAGGAAGAGTCAGTCTTCTTGTACATAAGTCGACATTGTGCCTTTTGTATTTAGTTCCGATGCAATTTCTGTGTTTCATCGTCAAAAAGAAGGTCCTAGGGATAGAGTAAACCTGAAGTGAAGCATCGGAATCTATAACTAGTGTCACAGGAATGGTTCAAAACATAGACAGTAAGATGGGTCAGTCTTCTTATACTTAAGTCGGCATTGTGCCTTTTGTATTTAATTCCGATGCAATAACTGTGTTTCACCGTTAATAAGATCGTGCAAGGGATACAGTAAACCTGAAGTGAAGCATCGGAATCTATAACTAGTGTCACAGGAATGGTTCCAAACATAGTCAGTAAGAAGAGTCAGTCTTCTTGTAGTTGAGTCGGCATTGTGCCTTTTGTATTTCATTCCGATGCATTTTCTGTGTTTCATCGTCAATAAGAAGGTCCAAGGGATACAGTAAAAATGAAGTTAAGCATCGGAATCAATGACTAGTGTCACAGGAAAGGTTCAAAACATAGACAGTAAAAAGAGTCACGCTTCTTGTACTTTCGTCGGCAATGTGCCTTCTCTATTTAATTCCAATGCAATTTCTGTATTTCGTCGCCAATTAGAAAGGGCAAAGGATATAGTAAACCTGAAGTGAAGCATCGGAATCTGTAACTAGTGTCACAGGAATGGTTCAAAACAGTCAGTAAGGGGAGTCAATCTTCTTGTACTTAAGTCGGCATTGTGCCTTTTGTATTTAATTCCGATGCAATTTCTGTGTTTCATCGTCAATAAGAAGGTCAGAGGGATACAGTGAACCTGAAGTGAAGCATCGGAATCTATAACTAGTGTCACAGGAATGGTTCAAAACATAGACAGTAGGAAGAGTCAGTCTTCTTGTACTTAAGTCGGCATTGTGCCTTTTGTATTTAATTCCGATGCAATATCTGTGTTTCACCTTTAATAAGAAGGTGCAAGGGATACAGTAAACCTGAAGTGAAGCATCGGAATCTATAACTAGTGTCACAGGAATGGTTCCAAACATAGTGAGTAAGAAGAGTCAGTCTTCTTGTAATTGAGTCGGCATTGTGCCTTTTGTATTTAATTCCGAGCAATTTCTGTACTTCGTCGCCAATAAGAAGGTCCAAAGGATACAGGAAACCTGAAGTGAAGCATCGGAATCCACAACTAATGTCACAGGAATCGTTCAAATCATAGACAGTAGGAATAGTCAGTCTTTTTGTACTTATGTCGGCATTCTGCCTTTTGTTTTTAATTCCGATGCAATTTATGTGTTTCATCGTCAATAAGATGGTCCAAGGGATACAGAAAACCTGAAGCAAAGCGTTAGAATCTATAACTAGTGTCACAGGAATGGTTCAAAACATAGACAGTAGGGTGAATCAGTCTTCTTGTACTTAAGTCGGCATTGTACCTTTTCTATTTAATTCCGATGCAATTTCAGTGTTTCATCGTCAGTAAGAATGTCAGAGGGATACAGTAACCCAGAAGTGAAGCATCGGAATCTATAACTAGTGTTACAGGAATCGTTCAAAACATAGACAGTAGGAAGAGTCAGTCTTTTTGTACTTCAGTCGGCATTGTGCCTTTTGTTTTTAATTCCGATGCAATTTATGTGTTTCATCGTCAATAAGAAGGTCCAAGGGATACAGTAAACCTAAAGTGAAGCGTCGGAATCTATAACTAGTGTCACAGGAATGGTTCAAATCATAGACAGTAATAACAGTCAGTCTTCTTGTACTTAAGTCGGCATTGTGCCTTTTGTATTTAATTCCGATGCAATTTCTGTGTTTCATCGTCAAAACGAAGGTCAGAGGGATACACTAAACCTGAAGTGAAGCATCGGAACCTATAACTAGTGTCACAGGAATGGTTCAAAACATTGTCAGTAAGAAGAGTCGGTCTTCTTGTACTTCAGTCGGCATTGTGCCTTTCCTATTTAATTCCGATGCAATATCTGTGTTTCATCGTCAAGAAGAAGGTCAGAGGGATACAGTAAACCTGAAGTGAGGCATCGGAATCTATACCTAGTGTCACAGGAATGGTTCCAAACATAGTCAGTACGAAGAGTCAGTCTTCTTGTTCTTGAGTCGGCATTGTGCCTTTTGTATTTAATTCCGATGCTATTTCTGTGTTTCATGGTCAATAAGAAGGTCAGAGGGATACAGTAAACCTGAAGTGAAGCATCGGAATCTATAACTAGTGTCACAGGAACGGTTCAAAACATAGACAGTAAGATGGGTCAGTCTTCTTGTACTTAAGTCGGCATTGTGCCTTTTGTAATTCATTCCGATGCAATTTCTGTACTTCGTCGCCAATAAGAAGGTCCAAAGGATACAGGAAACCTGAAGTGAAGCATCGGAATCTATAACTAATGTCACAGGAATCGTTCAAAACATAGACAGTAGGAAGAGTCAGTCTTCTTGTACTTAAGTCGGCATTGTGCTTTTTCTATTTAATTCCGATGCAATTTCTGTTTTTCATCGTCAATAAGAACGTCCAAGGGATACAGTAAACCTGAAGTGAAGCATCGGAATCTATAACTAGTGTCACAGGAATGGTTCAAAACATAGACAGTAGGATGAGTCAGTCTTCTTGTACTTAAGTCGGCATTGTGCCTTTTCTATTTAATTCCGATGCAATTTCTGTGTTTCATCGTCAATAAGAAGGCCCAAGGGATACAGTAAACCTGGAGTGAAGCATCGGAATCTATAACTAGCGTCACAGGAATGGTAGAAAACATAGACAGTAAGAAGAGTCAGTCTTCTTGTACTTAAGTCGGCATTGTGCCTTCTCTATTTAATTCGGATGCAATGTCTGTGTTTAATTGTCAATAAGAAGGTCAGAGGGATACAGTAAACCTGAAGTGAGGCATCGGAATCTATACCTAGTGTCACAGGAATGGTTCCAAACATAGTCAGTAAGAAGAGTCAGTCTTCTTGTACATAAGGCAGCATTGTGCCTTCTTCTATTTAATTCCGATGCAATTTCTGTGTTTCATCGTCAATAAGAAGTTCCAAGGGATACAGTAAACCTGAAGTGAATCATCGTAATCTATAACTAGTGTCACAGGAATGGTTCAAAGCATAGTCAGTACGAAGAGTCAGTCTTCTTGTACTTAAGTCGGCATTGTGCCTTTTGTATTTAATTCCGATGCTATTTCTGTGTTTCATGGTCAATAAGAAGGTCAGAGGGATACAGTATAACTGAAGTGAAGCATCGGAATCTATAACTAGTGTCACAGGAATGGTTCAAAACATAGACAGTAAGAAGGGTCAGTCATCTTGTACTTAAGTAGGCATTTTGCCTTTTGTATTTAATTCCAATGCAATATCTGTGTTTCATCGTCAATAAGAAGGTCCAAGGGATACAGTAAACATGAAGTGAAGCATCGGAATCTATACCTAGTGTCACAGGAATGGTTCAAAACATAGACAGTAGGAAGAGTCAGTCTTCTTGTACTTAAGTCGGCATTGTACCTTTTCTATTTAATCCCGATGCAATTTCAGTGTTTCATCGTCAAAAGGAAGGTCAGAGGGATACAGTAAACCTGAAGTGAAGCATCGGAATCTATAACTAGTGTCACAGAAATGGTTCAAAACATAGACAGTTAGAAGGGTCAGTCATCTTGTGCTTAAGTCAGCATTTTGCCTTTTGTATTTAATTCCGATGCAATATCTGTGTTCTATCGTCAATAAAAAGGTGCAAGGGATACAGTTAACCTGAAGTGAAGCATCGGAATCTATAACTAGTGTCACAGGAATGGTTCAAAACATAGACAGTAAGAAGAGTCAGTCTTCTTGTACTTATGTCGGCATTGTGCCTTTTGTATTAAATTCCGATGCAATTTCTGTGTTTCATCGTCAATAAGAAGGTCAGAGGGATACAGTAAACCTGAAGTGAAGCATCGGAATCTTTAACTAGTGTCACAGGAACGGTTCAAAACAGTCAGTAGGAAGAGTCAATCTTCTTGTACTCAGTCGGCATTGTGCCATTTGTATTTAATTCCGATGCATTTTCTGTGTTTCATCGTCAATAAGAAGGTCCAAGGGATACAGTAAACCAGAAGTGAAGCATCGGAATCTATAACTAGTGTCACAGGAATGGTTCAAAACATAGACAGTAAGAAGAGTTAGTCCTCTTGTACTTAAGTCGGCAATGTGACTTTTCTATTTATTTCCAATGCAATTTCTGTATTTCGTCGCCAATAAGAAGGTCCAAAGGCAACTGTAAACCTGAAGTGAAGCATCGGAATCTATAACTAATGTCACAGGAATCGTTCAAAACATAGACAGTAGGAAGAGTCAGTCTTCTTGTACTTATGTCGGGATTGTGCCTTTTGTATTTAATTCCGATGCAATTTCTGTGTTTCATCGTCAATAAGAAAGTCCAAGGGATACAGTAAACATGAAGTGAAGCATCGGAATCTGTAACTAGTGTCACAGGAATGGTTCAAAACATAGACAGTAGGAAGAGTCAGTCTTGTTGTACTTAAGTCGGCATTGTACCTTTTCTGTTTAATTTTGATGCAATTTCAGTGTTTCATCGTCAATAAGAATGTCAGAGGGATACAGTAACCCTGATGTGAAGCATCGGAATCTGTAACTAGCGTCACAGGAAAGGTTCAAAACATAGACAGAAAGAAGAGTCAGTCTTCTTGTACTTAAGTCGGCATTGTGCCATTTCTGTTTAATTCCGATGCAATAACTGTGTTTCATCGTCAATAAGAAGGTCCAAGGGATACAGTAAACTTGAAGTGAAGCATCGGAATCTATAACTAGTGTCACAGGAATGGTTCAAAACATAGACAGTAAGAAGAGTCAGTCTTCTTGTACTTAAATCGGCATTGTGCCTTTTGTATTTAATTCCGTTGCAATTTCTGTGTTTCGTCGTCAATAAGAAGGTCATAGGGATACAGCAAACCTGAAGTGAGGCATCGGAATCTGTAACTAGTGTCACAGGAATGGTTCAAAACATAGTCAGTAAGAAGAGTCCGTCTTCTTGTACTTAAGTCGGCATTGTGCCGTTTGTATTTAATTCCGATGCAATTTCTGTGTTTCATCGTCAATAAGAAGGTCAGAGGCATAGAGTAAACCTTAAGTGAAGCATCGGAATCTAAAACTAGTGTCACAGGAATGGTTCAAAACAGTCAGTAAGAAGAGTCAATCTTCTTGTACTTATGTCGGCATTGTGCCTTTTGTACTTAATTCCGATACATTTTCTGTGTTTCATCGTCAATAAGAAGGTCCAAGGGATACAGTAAATCTGAAGTGAAGCATCGGAATCTATAACTAGTGTCACAGGAATGGTTCAAAACAGTCAGTATGAAGAGTCAGTCTTCTTGCACTTAAGTCGGCAATGTCCCTTTTGTATTTAATTCCGATGCAATTTCTGTGTTTCACCGTCAATAAGAAGGTCCAAGGGATACAGTAAACCTGAAGTGAAGCATCGGAATCAATAACTAGTGTCACAGGAATGGTTCAAAACATAGACAGTAAGAAGAGTCAGTCTTCTTGTATTTACGTCGGCATTGGGCCCTTGTATTAAATTCCGATGCAATTTCTGTGTTTCATCGTCAATAAAAAGGTCAGAGGGATACAGTAAACCTGAAGTGAAGCATCGGAATCTTTAACTAGTGTCACAGGAATGGTTAAAACAGTCAGTAGGAAGAGTCAATCTTCTTGCACTTAGTCGGCATTGTGCCTTTTGTATTTAATTCCGATTCATTTTCTGTGTTTCATCGTCAATAAGAAGGTCCAAGGGATACAGTAAACCAGAAGTGAAGCATCGGAATCTATAACTAGTGTCACAGGAATGGTTCAAAACATAGACAGTAAGAAGAGTTAGTCCACTTGTACTTAAGTCGGCAATGTGAATTTTCTATTTAATTCCAATGCAATTTCTGTATTTCGTCGCCAATAAGAAGGTCCCAAGGAAACAGTAAACCTGAAGTGAAGCATCGGAATCTATAACAAGTGTCACAGGAATTGTTTAAAACATAGACACTATGAAGAGTCAGTCTTCTTGTACTTAAGTCGGCAATGTGCCTTTTCTATTTAATTCCAATGCAATTTCTCTGTTTCGTCGCCAATTTGAAGGTCCAAAGGATACAGTAAACCTGAAGTGAAGCATCGGAATCTTTAACTAATGTCACAGGAATCGTTCAAAGCATAGACTGTAGGAAGAGTCAGTCTTATTGTACTTAAGTCGGCATTGTACCTTTTCAATTTAATTCCGATGCAATTTCAGTGTTTCATCGTCAATAAGAATGTCAGAGGGATACAGTAACCCTGAAGTGAAGCATCGGAATCTGTAACTAGCGTCACAGAAATGGTTCAAAACATAGACAGAAAGAAGAGTCAGTCTTCCTGTACTTAAATCGGCAATGTGACTTTTCTATTTAATTCCAATGCAATTTCTGTATTTCGTCGCCAATAAGAAGGTCCAAAGGAAACAGTAAACCTGAAGTGAAGCATCGGAATCTATAACTAGTGTCACAGGAATGGTTCAAAGCATAGACAGTAGGAAGAGTCAGTCTTCATGTACTTAAGTCAGCATTGTGCCATTTCTATTTAATGCCGATACAATTACTGTGTTTCATCGTCAATAAGAAGGTCAAGGGATGCAGTAAACCTGAAGTGAAGCATCGGAATCTATAACTAGTGTCACAGGAATGGTTCAAAACATAGACAGTAAGAAGAGTCAGTCTTCTTGTACTTAAATCGGCATTGTGCCTTTTGTATTTAATTCCGATGCAATTTCTGTGTTTCATCGTCAATAAGAAGGTCAGATGGATACAGTAAACCTGAAGTGAAGCATCGGAACCTATAACTAGTGTCACAGGAATGGTTCAGAACATAGTCAGTGAGAAGAGTCGGTCTTATTGTACTTATGTCGGCATTGTGCCTTTTCTATTTAATTCCGATGCAAATTCTGTGTTTCATCGTCAATACGAAGGTCAGAGGGATACAGTAAACCTGAAGTGAGGCATCGGACTCTATAACTAGTGTCACAGGAATGGTTCAAAACATAGTCAGTAAGAAGAGTCGGTCTTCTTGTACTTAAGTCGGCATTGTGCCTTTTGTATTTAAATCCGATGCAATTCCTGTGTTTCATCGTCAATAAGAAGGTCAGAGTGATACAGTAAACCTTACGTGAAGCATCGGAATCTATAACTAGTGTCACAGGAATGGTTCAAAACAGTCAGTAAGAAGAGTCAATCTTCTTGTACTTAAGTCGGCATTGTGCCTTTTGTATTTAATTCCGATACATTTTCTGTGTTTCATCGCCAATAAGAAGGTCCACGGGATACAGTAAACCTGAAGTGAAGCATCGGAATCTATAACTAGTGTCACAGGAGTGGTTCTAAACATAGACAGTAAGAAGAGTCAGTCTTCTTGTACTTAAATCGGCATTGTGCCTTTTGTATTTAATTCCGACACATTTTCTGTGTTTCATCGTCAATAAGAAGGTCCAAGGGATACAGTAAACCTGAAGTTAAGCATCGGAATCTATAACTAGTGTCAGAGGAATGGTTCTAAACATAGACAGTAAGAAGGGTCAGTCTTCTTGCACTTAAGTCGGCATTGTGCCATTTGTATTTAATTCCGATGCAATATCTGTGTTTCATCGTCAATAAGAAGGTGCAAATGATACAGTAAACCTGAAGTGAAGCATCGGAATCTATAACAAGTGTCACAGGTATGGTTCTAAACATAGACAGTAAGAAAGGTCAGTCTTCTTGTACTTACGTCGGCATTGTGCCTTTTGTATTTAATTCCGATGCAATTTCTGTGTTTCATCGTCAACAAGAAGGTCAGAGGGATACAGTAAACCTGAAGTGAAGCATCGGAATCTATAACTAGTGTCACAGGAATAGTTCAAAACAGTCAGTAAGAAGAGTCAATCTTCTTGTACATACGTCGGCATTGTGCCTTTTGTATTTAATTCCGATGCATTTTCTGTGTTTCATCGTCAATAAGAAGGTCCAAGGGATACAGTAACCCTGAAGTTAAGCATCGCAATCTATAACTAGTGTCACAGGAAAGGTTCAAAACATAGACAGTAAAAAGAGTCAGTCTTCTTGTACTTACGTCGGTAATGTGCCTTCTCTATTTAATTCCAATGCAATTTCTGTATTTCGTCGCCAATTAGAAAGGCCAAAGGATATTTTAAACCTGAAGTGAAGCATCGGAATCTATAACTAATGTCACAGGAATCGTGCAAACATAGACAGTAGGAAGAGTCAGTCTTCTTGTACATAAGTCGGCATTGTGCCTTTTATATTTAGTTCCGATGCAATTTCTATGTTTCATCGTCAAAAAGAAGGTCCTGGGAATAGAGTAAACCTGAAGTGAAGCATCGGAATCTATAACTAGTGTCACAGGAATGGTTCAAAACATAGACAGTAAGAAGGGTCAGTCTTCTTATACTTACGTCGGCATTGTGCCTTTTGTATTTAATTCCGATGCAATAACTGTGTTTCACCGTTAATAAGAAGGTGCAAGGGATACAGTAAACCTGAAGTGAAGCATCGGAATCTATAACTAGTGTCACAGGAATGGTTCCAAACATAGTCAGTAAGAAGAGTCAGTCTTCTTGTAGTTGAGTCGGCATTGTGCCTTTTGTATTTCATTCCGATGCATTTTCTGTGTTTCATCGTCAATAAGAAGGTCCAAGGGATACAGTAAAAATGAAGTTAAGCATCGGAATCAATGACTAGTGTCACAGGAAAGGTTCAAAACATAGACAGTGAAAAGAGTCACGCTTCTTGTACTTTCGTCGGCAATGTGCCTTCTCTATTTAATTCCAATGCAATTTCTGTATTTCGTCGCCAATTAGAAAGGGGAAAGGATATAGTAAACCTGAAGTGAAGCATCGGAATCTGTAACTAGTGTCACAGGAATGGTTCAAAACAGTCAGTAAGGGGAGTCAATCTTCTTGTACTTAAGTCGGCATTGTGCCTTTTGTATTTAATTCCGATGCAATCTCTGTGTTTCATCGTCAATAAGAAGGAGCAAGGGATACAGTAAACCTGAAGTGAAGCATCCGAATCTATAACTAGTGTCACAGGAATGGTTCAAAACGTAGTCAGTAAGAAGAGTCAGTCTTCTTGTACTTAAGTCGGCATTGTGCCTTTTCTATTTAATTCCGATGCAATATCTGTGATTCATCGTCAATAATAAGGTCAGAGGGATACATTAAACCTGAAGTGAGGCATCGGAATCTATAACTAGAGTCACAGGAATGGTTCCAAACATAGTCAGTAAGAAGTGTCAGTCTTTTTGTACTTCAGTCGGCATTGTTCCTTTTCTATTTAATTCCGATGCAATTTCTGTGTTTCATCGTCCATAAGAAGGTCCAAGGGATACAGTAAACCTGAAGTGAATCATCATAATCTATAACTAGTGTCACAGGAATGGTTCAAAACATAGTCAGTACGAAGAGTCAGTCTTCTTGTACTTAAGTCGGCATTGTGCCTTTTGTATTTAATTCCGATGCAATTTCTGTGATTCATCGTCAATAAAAAGGTCAGAGGGATACAGTAAACCTGAAGTGAAGCATCGGAATCTATAACTAGTGTCACAGGAATGGATCTAAACATAGACAGTAAGAAGGGTCAGTCTTCTTGTACTAAAGTCGGCATTGTGCCTTTTGTATTTAATTCCGATGTAATATCCGTGTTTCATCGTCAATAAGAAGGTGCAAGTAATGCAGTAAACCTGAAGTGAAGCATCTGAATCTATAACTAGTGTCACAGGAATGGTTCAAACATAGACAGTAGGAAGAGTCAGTCTTCTTGTTCTTAAGTCGGCATTGTGCCTTTTGTATTTAATTCCGATGCAATATCTGTGTTTCATCGTCAATAAGAAGGTGCAAGGGATACAGTAAACCTGAAGTGAAGCATCGGAATCTATAACTAGTGTCACAGGAATGGTTCTAAACATAGACAGTAAGAAGGGTCAGTCTTCTTGTACTTAAGTCGGCATTGTGCCTTTTGTATTTAATTCCGATGCAATTTCTGTGTTTCATCGTCAATAAGAAGGTCAGGGGGATACAGTAAACCTGAAGTGAAGCATCGGAATCTATAACTAGTGTCACAGGAATGGTTCAAAGCAATCAGTAAGAAGAGTCAATCTTCTTGTACTTAAGTCATCATTGTGCCGTTTGTATTTAATTCCGATGCATTTTCTGTGTTTCATTGTCAATAAGAAGGTCCAAGGGATACAGTAAACCTGAAGTGAAGCATCGGAATCTGTAAATAGCGTCACAGGACTGGTTCAAAACATAGACAGTAAGAAGAGTCAGTCTTCTTGTACTTAAGTCGGCATTGTGCCTTTTGTATTTAATTCCGATGCAATTTCTGTGTTTCATCGTCAATAAGAAGGTCAGAGGGATACAGTAAACCTGAAGTGAAGCATCGGAATCTATAACTAGTGTCACAGGAATGGTTCAAAGCAATCAGTAAGAAGAGTCAATCTTCTTGTACTTATGTCGGCATTGTGCCTTTTGTATTTAATTCCGGTGCATTTTCTGTGTTTCATTGTCAATAAGAAGGTCCAAGGGATACAGTAAACCTGAAGAGAAGCATCGGAATCTGTAACTAGCGTCACAGGAATGGTTCAAAACATAGTCAGTAGGAAGAGTCAGTCTTCTTGTACGTAACTCGGCATTGTGCCTTTTCTATTTAATTCCGATGCAAATTCTGTGTTTCATCGTCAATAAGAAGGTCCAAGGGATACAGTAAACCTGAAGTTAAGCATCGGAATCTATAACTAGTATCACAGGAATGGTTAAAAACATAGACAGTAAGAAAAGCCAGTCTTTTTGTACTTACGTCGGCAATGTGCCTTTTCTATTTAATTCCAATGCAATATCTGTATTTCGTCGCCAATAAGAAAGTCCAAAGGATATAGTAAACCTGAAGTGAAGCATCGGAATCTATAACTAATGTCACAGGAATCGTTCAAACATAGACAGTAGGAAGAGTGTGTCTTCTTGTTCTTAAGTCGGCATTGTGCCTTTTGTATTTAATTCCGATGCAATATCTGTGTTTCATCGTCAATAAGAAGGTGCAAGGGATACAGTAAACCTGAAGTGAAGCATCGGAATCTATAACTAGTGTCACAGGAATGGTTCTAAACATAGACAGTAAGAAGGGTCAGTCTTCTTGTACTTAAGTCAGCATTGTGCCTTTTGTATTTAATTCCGATGCAATTTCTGTGTTTCATCGTCAATAAGAAGGTCAGAGGGATACAGTAAACCTGAAGTGAAGCATCGGAATCTATAACTAGTGTCACAGGAATGGTTCAAAGCAATCAGTAAGAAGAGTCAATCTTCTTGTACTTAAGTCGGCATTGTGCCATTTGTATTTAATTCCGATGCATTTTCTGTGTTTCATTGTCAATAAGAAGGTCCAAGGGATACAGTAAACCTGAAGTGAAGCATCGGAATCTATAACTAGTGTCACAGGAATGGTTCTAAACATAGACAGTAAGAAGGGTCAGTCTTCTTGTACTTACGTCGGCATTGTGCCTTTTGTATTTAATTCCGATGCAATTTCTGTGTTTCATCGTTAATAAGAAGGTCAGAGGGATACAGTAAACCTGAAGTGAGGCATCGGAATCAATAACTAGTGTCACAGGAATGGTTCCAAACATAGTCAGTAAGAAGAGTCAGTCTTCTTGTACTTACGTCGGCAATGTGCCTTTTCTATTTAATTCCAATGCAATATCTGTATTTCGTCGCCAATAAGAAAGTCCAAAGGATATAGTAAACCTGAAGTGAAGCATCGGAATCTATAACTAATGTCACAGGAATCGTTCAAACATAGACAGTAGGAAGAGTGTGTCTTCTTGTTCTTAAGTCGGCATTGTGCCTTTTGTATTTAATTCCGATGCAATATCTGTGTTTCATCGTCAATAAGAAGGTGCAAGGGATACAGTAAACCTGAAGTGAAGCATCGGAATCTATAACTAGTGTCACAGGAATGGTTCTAAACATAGACAGTAAGAAGGGTCAGTCTTCTTGTACTTAAGTCAGCATTGTGCCTTTTGTATTTAATTCCGATGCAATTTCTGTGTTTCATCGTCAATAAGAAGGTCAGAGGGATACAGTAAACCTGAAGTGAAGCATCGGAATCTATAACTAGTGTCACAGGAATGGTTCAAAGCAAACAGTAAGAAGAGTCAATCTTCTTGTACTTAAGTCGGCATTGTGCCATTTGTATTTAATTCCGATGCATTTTCTGTGTTTCATTGTCAATAAGAAGGTCCAAGGGATACAGTAAACCTGAAGTGAAGCATCGGAATCTATAACTAGTGTCACAGGAATGGTTCTAAACATAGAGAGTAAGAAGGGTCAGTCTTCTTGTACTTACGTCGGCATTGTGCCTTTTGTATTTAATTCCGATGCAATTTCTGTGTTTCATCGTTAATAAGAAGGTCAGAGGGATACAGTAAACCTGAAGTGAGGCATCGGAATCAATAACTAGTGTCACAGGAATGGTTCCAAACATAGTCAGTAAGAAGAGTCAGTCTTCTTGTACTTAAGTCGGCATTGTGCCTTTTCTACTTAATTCCGATGCAATTTCTGTGTTTCATCGTCAATAAGAAGGTCCAAGGGATACGGTAAACCTGAAGTGAATCATCGTTAACTATAACTAGTGTCACAGGAATGGTTCAAAACATAGTCAGTACGAAGAGTCAGTCTTCATGTACTTAAGTCGGCATTGTGCCTTTTGTATTTACTTCCGATGCAATTTCTGTGTTTCATCGTCAATAAGAAGGTCAGAGGGATACAGTAAACCTGAAGTGAAGCATCGGAATCTATAACTAGTGTCACAGGAATGGTTCTAAACATAGACAGTAAGAAGGGTCAGTCTTCTTGCACTTAAGTCGGCATTGTGCCATTTGTATTTAATTCCGATGCAATATCTGTGTTTCATCGTCAATAAGAAGGTGCAAATGATACAGTAAACCTGAAGTGAAGCATCGGAATCTATAACTAGTGTCACACGAATGGTTCTAAACATAGACAGTAAGAAGGGTCAGTCTTCTTGTACTTACGTCGGCATTGTGCCTTTTGTATTTAATTCCGATGCAATTTCTGTGTTTCATCGTCAACAAGAAGGTCAGAGGGATACAGTAAACCTGAAGTGAAGCATCGGAATCTATAACTAGTGTCACAGGAATAGTTCAAAACAGTCAGTAAGAAGAGTCAATCTTCTTGTACATACGTCGGCATTGTGCCTTTTGTATTTAATTCCGATGCATTTTCTGTGTTTCATCGTCAATAAGAAGGTCCAAGGGATACAGTAAACCTGAAGTTAAGCATCGCTATCTATAACTAGTGTCACAGGAAAGGTTCAAAACATAGACAGTAAAAAGAGTCAGTCTTCTTGTACTTACGTCGGTAATGTGCCTTCTCTATTTAATTCCAATGCAATTTCTGTATTTCGTCGCCGATTAGAAAGGCCAAAGGATATAGTAAACCTGAAGTGAAGCATCGGAATCAATAACTAATGTCACAGGAATCGTGCAAACATAGACAGTAGGAAGAGTCAGTCTTCTTGTACATAAGTCGCCATTGTGCCTTTTGTATTTAGTTCCGATGCAATTTCTGTGTTTCATCGTCAAAAAGAAGGTCCTAGGGATAGAGTAAACCTGAAGTGAAGCATCGGAATCTATAACTAGTGTCACAGGAATGGTTCAAAACATAGACAGTAAGAAGGGTCAGTCTTCTTATACTTAAGTCGGCATTGTGCCTTTTGTATTTAATTCCGATGCAATAACTGTGTTTCACCGTTAATAAGAAGGTGCAAGGGATACAGTAAACGTGAAGTGAAGCATCGGAATCTATAACTAGTGTCACAGGAATGGTTCCAAACATAGTCAGTAAGATGAGTCAGTCTTCTTGTAGTTGAGTCGGCATTGTGCCTTTTGTATTTCATTCCGATGCATTTTCTGTGTTTCATCGTCAATAAGAAGGTCCAAGGGATACAGTAAAAATGAAGTTAAGCATCGGAATCAATGACTAGTGTCACAGGAAAGGTTCAAAACATAAACAGTAAAAAGAGTCACGCTTCTTGTACTTTCGTCGGCAATGTGCCTTCTCTATTTAATTCCAATGCAATTTCTGTATTTCGTCGCCAATTAGAAAGGGCAAAGGATATAGTAAACCTGAAGCGAAGCATCGGAATCTGTAACTAGTGTCACAGGAATGGTTCAAAACAGTCAGTAAGGGGAGTCAATCTTCTTGCACTTAAGTCGGCATTGTGCCTTTTGTATTTAATTCCGATGCATTTTCTGTGTTTCATCGTCAATAAGAAGGTCCAAGGGATACAGTAAACCTGAAGTTAAGCATCGGAATCAATGACTAGTGTCACAGGAAAGGTTCAAAACATAGACAGTAAAAAGAGTCAGGCTTCTTGTACTTACGTCGGGAATGTGCCTTCTCTCTTTAATTCCAATGCAATTTCTGTGTTTCGTCGCCAATTAGAAAGGGCAAAGGATATAGTAAACCAGAAGTGAAGCATCGGAATCTATAACTAATGTCACAGGAATCGTTCAAACATAGACAGAAGGAAGAGTCAGTCTTCTTGTACTTAAGTCGGCATTCTGCCTTTTGTATTTAATTCCGATGCAATTTCTGTGTTTCATCGTCAATAAGAAGGTCAGAGGGATACAGTGAACCTGAAGTGAAGCATCGGAATCTATAACTAGTGTCACAGGAATGGTTCAAAACATAGACAGTAGGAAGAGTCAGTCTTCTTGTACTTAAGTCGGCATTGTGCCTTTTGTATTTAATTCCGATGCAATATCTGTGTTTCACCTTTAATAAGAAGGTGCAAGGGATACAGTAAACCTGAAGTGAAGCATCGGAATCTATAACTAGTGTCACAGGAATGGTTCCAAACATAGTCAGTAAGAAGAGTCAGTCTTCTTGTAATTGAGTCGGCATTGTGCCTTTTGTATTTAATTCCGAAGCAATTTCTGTACTTCGTCGCCAATAAGAAGGTCCAAAGGATACAGGAAACCTGAAGTGAAGCATCGGAATCCACAACTAATGTCACAGGAATCGTTCAAATCATAGACAGTAGGAATAGTCAGTCTTTTTGTACTTAAGTCGGCATTCTGCCTTTTGTTTTTAATTCCGATGCAATTTATGTGTTTCATCGTCAATAAGATGGTCCAAGGGATACAGTAAACCTGAAGCAAAGCGTTGGAATCTATAACTACTGTCACAGGAATGGTTCAAAACATAGACAGTAGGATGAGTCAGTCTTCTTGTACTTAAGTCGGCATTGTACCTTTTCTATTTAATTCCGATGCAATTTCAGTGTTTCATCGTCAGTAAGAATGTCAGAGGGATACAGTAACCCAGAAGTGAATCATCGGAATCTATAACTAGTGTCACAGGAATCGTTAAAAACATAGACAGTAGGAAGAGTCAGCCTTTTTGTACTTCAGTCGGCATTGTGCCTTTTGTTTTTAATTCCGATGCAATTTATGTGTTTCATCGTCAATAAGAAGGTCCAAGGGATACAGTAAACCTAAAGTGAAGCGTCGGAATCTATAACTAGTGTCACAGGAATGGTTCAAAACATAGACAGTAATAACAGTCAGTCTTCTTGTACTTAAGTCGGCATTGTGCCTTTTGTATTAAATTCCGATGCAATTTCTGTGTTTCATCGTCAAAACGAAGGTCAGAGGGATACAGTAAACCTGGAGTGAAGCATCGTAATCTATAACTAGCGTCACAGGAATGGTTAAAAACATAGACAGTAAGAATAGTCAGTCTTCTTGTACTTAAGTCGGCATTGTGCCTTCTCTATTTAATTCCGATGCAATGTCTGTGTTTCATCGTCAATAAGAAGGTCAGAGGGATACACTAAACCTGAAGTGAAGCATCGGAACCTATAACTAGTGTCACAGGAATGGTTCAAAACATAGTCAGTAAGAACAGTCGGTCTTCTTGTACTTCAGTCGGCATTGTGCCTTTCCTATTTAATTCCGATGCAATATCTGTGTTTCATCGTCAAGAAGAAGGTCAGAGGGATACAGTAAACCTGAAGTGAGGCATCGGAATCTATACCTAGTGTCACAGGAATGGTTCCAAACATAGTCAGTAAGAAGAGTCGGTCTTCTTGTACATAAGGCAGCATTGTGCCTTTTTCTATTTAATTCCGATGCAATTTCTGTGTTTCATCGTCAATAAGAAGTTCCAAGGGATACAGTAAACCTGAAGTGAATCATCGTAATCTATAACTAGTGTCACAAGAATGGTTCAAAACATAGTCAGTACGAAGAGCCAGTCTTCTTGTACTTGAGTCGGCATTGTGCCTTTTGTATTTAATTCCGATGCTATTTCTGTGTTTCATGGTCAATAAGAAGGTCAGAGGGATACAGTAAACCTGAAGTGAAGCATCGGAATCTATAACTAGTGTCACAGGAACGGTTCAAAACATAGACAGTAAGATGGGTCAGTCTTCTTGTACTTAAGTCGGCATTGTGCCTTTTGTACTTCATTCCGATGCAATTTCTGTACTTCGTCGCCAATAAGAAGGTCCAAAGGATACAGGAAACCTGAAGTGAAGCATCGGAATCTATAACTAGTGTCACAGGAATGGTTCAAAACATAGACAGTAGGAAGAGTCAGTCTTTTTGTACTTAAGTCGGCATTGTGCCTTTTGTATTTCATTCCGATGCAATATCTTTGTTTCATCGTCAATAAGAAGGTCCAAGGGATACAGTAAACCTGAAGTGAAGCATCGGAATCTGTAACTAGCGTCACAGGAATGGTTCATAACATAGTCAGTAAGAGGAGTCAGTCTTCTTGTACTTAAGTCGGCATTGTGCTTTTTCTATTTAATTCCGATGCAATTTCTGTGTTTCATCGTCAATAAGAACGTCCAAGGGATACAGTAAACCTGAAGTGAAGCATCGGAATCTATAACTAGTGTCACAGGAATGGTTCAAAACATAGACAGTAGGATGAGTCAGTCTTCTTGTACTTAAGTCGGCATTGTGCATTTTCTATTTAATTCCAATGCAATTTCTGTGTTTCATCGTCAATAAGAAGGCCCAAGGGATACAGTAAACCTGGAGTGAAGCATCGGAATCTATAACTAGCGTCACAGGAATGGTAGAAAACATAGACAGTAAGAAGAGTCTGTCTTCTTGTACTTAAGTCGGCATTGTGCCTTCTCTATTTAATTCCGATGCAATGTCTGTGTTTAATTGTCAATAAGAAGGTCAGAGGGATACAGTAAACCTGAAGTGAGGCATCGGAATCTATACCTAGTGTCACAGGAATGGTTCCAAACATAGTCAGTAAGAAGAGTCAGTCTTCTTGTACATAAGGCAGCATTGTGCCTTTTTCTATTTAATTCCGATGCAATTTCTGTGTTTCATCGTCAATAAGAAGTTCCAAGGGATACAGTAAACCTGAAGTGAATCATCGTAATCTATAACTAATGTCACAGGAATGGTTCAAAACATAGTCAGTACGAAGAGTCAGTCTTCTTGTACTTAAGTCATCATTGTGCCTTTTGTATTTAATTCCGATGCTATTTCTGTGTTTCATGGTCAATAAGATGGTCAGAGGGATACAGTATAACTGAAGTGAAGCACCGGAATCTATAACTAGTGTCACAGGAATGGTTCAAAACATAGACAGTAAGTAGGGTCAGTCATCTTGTACTTAAGTAGGCATTTTGCCTTTTGTACTTAATTCCGATGCAATATCTGTGTTTCATAATCAATAAGAAGGTCCAAGGGATACAGTAAACATGAAGTGAAGCATCGGAATCTATACCTAGTGTCACAGGAATGGTTCAAAACATAGTCAGTAAGAAGAGTCCGTCTTCTTGTACTTAAGTTGGCATTGTGCCTTTTGTATTTAATTCCGATGCAATTTCTGTATTTCATCGTCAATAAGAAGGTCAGAGGCATACAGTAAACCTGAAGTGAGGCATCGGAATCTATAACTAGTGTCACAGGAATGGTTCAAAACATAGTCAGTAAGAAGAGTCCGTCTTCTTGTACTTAAGTTGGCATTGTGCCTTTTGTATTTAATTCCGATGCAATTTCTGTATTTCATCGTCAATAAGAAGGTCAGAGGCATACAGTAAACCTTAAGTGAAGCATCGGAATCTAAAACTAGTGTCACAGGAATGGTTCAAAACAGTCAGTAAGAAGAGTCAATCTTCTTGTACTTAAGTCGGCATTGTGCCTTTTGTACTTAATTCCGATACATTTTCTGTGTTTCATCGTCAATAAGAAGGTCCAAGGGATACAGTAAATCTGAAGTGAAGCATCGGAATCTATAACTAGTGTCACAGGAATGGTTCAAAACAGTCAGTATGAAGAGTCAGTCTTCTTGCACTTAAGTCGGCATTGCCCCTTTTTTATTTAATTCCGATGCAATTTCTGTGTTTCACCGACAATAAGAAGGTCCAAGGGATACAGTAAACCTGAAGTGAAGCATCGGAATCTAAAACTAGTGTCACAGGAATGGTTCAAAACAGTCAGTAAGAAGAGTCAATCTTCTTGTACTTAAGTCGGCATTGTGCCTTTTGTACTTAATTCCGATACATTTTCTGTGTTTCATCGTCAATAAGAAGGTCCAAGGGATACAGTAAATCTGAAGTGAAGCATCGGAATCTATAACTAGTGTCACAGGAATGGTTCAAAACAGTCAGTATGAAGAGTCAGTCTTCTTGCACTTAAGTCGGCATTGCCCCTTTTTTATTTAATTCCGATGCAATTTCTGTGTTTCACCGACAATAAGAAGGTCCAAGGGATACAGTAAACCTGAAGTGAAGCATCGGAATCTATAACTAGTGTCACAGGAATGGTTCAAAACATAGACAGTAAGAAGAGTCAGTCTTCTTGTACTTACGTCGGCATTGTGCCTTTTGTATTAAATTCCGATGCAATTTCTGTGTTTCATCGTCTATAAGAAGGTCAGAGGGATACAGTAAACCTGAAGTGAAGCATCGGAATCTTTAACTAGTGTCACAGGAATGGTTAAAACAGTGAGTAGGAAGAGTCAAACTTCTTGCACTTAGTCGGCATTGTTCCTTTTGTATTTAATTCCGATTCATTTTCTGTGTTTCATCGTCAATAAGAAGGTCCAAGGGATACAGTAAACCAGAAGTGAAGCATCGGAATCTGTAACTAGTGTCACAGGAATGGTTCAAAACATAGACAGTAAGAAGAGTTAGTCCACTTGTACTTAAGTCGGCAATGTGACTTTTCTATTTAATTCCAATGCAATTTCTGTATTTCGTCGCCAATAAGAAGGTCCCAAGGAAACAGTAAACCTGAAGTGAAGCCTCGGAATCTATAACAAGTGTCACAGGAATGGTTTAAAACATAGACACTAAGAAGAGTCAGTCTTCTTGTACTTAAGTCGGCAATGTGCCTTTTCTATTTAATTCCAATGCAATTTCTCTATTTCGTCGCCAATAAGAAGGTCCAAAGGATACAGTAAACCTGAAGTGAAGCATCGGAATCTTTAACTAATGTCACAGGAATCGTTCAAAGCATAGACTGTACTAAGAGTCAGTCTTATTGTACTTAAGTCGGCATTGTACCTTTTCAATTTAATCCCGATGCAATTTCAGTGTTTCATCGTCAATAAGAATGTCAGAGGGATACAGTAACCCTGAAGTGAAGCATCGGAATCTGTAACAAGCGTCACAGGAATGGTTCAAAGCATAGACAGAAAGAAGAGTCTGTCTTCCTGTACTTAAGTCGGCAATGTGACTTTTCTATTTAATTCCAATGCAATTTCTGTATTTCGTCGCCAATAAGAAGGTCCAAAGGAAACAGTAAACCTGATGTGAAGCATCGGAATCTATAACTAGTGTCACAGGAATGGTTCAAAGCATAGACAGTAGGAAGAGTCAGTCTTCTTGTACTTAAGTCGGCATTGTACCTTTTCTATTTAATTCCGATGCAATTTCAGTGTTTCATCGTCAATAAGAATGTCAGAGGGATACAGTAACCCTGAAGTGAAGCATCGGAATCTGTAACTAGCGTCTCAGGAAAGGTTCAAGACATAGACAGAAAGAAGAGTCAGTCTTCATGTACTTAAGTCGGCATTGTGCCATTTCTATTTAATGCCGATACAATTACTGTGTTTCATCGTCAATAAGAAGGTCAAGGGATACAGTAAACCTGAAGTGAAGCATCGGAATCTATAACTAGTGTCACAGGAATGGTTCAAAACATAGACAGTAAGAAGAGTCAGTCTTCTTGTACTTAAATCGGCATTGTGCCTTTTGTATTTAATTCCGATGCAATTTCTGTGTTTCATCGTGAATAAGAAGGTCAGATGGATGAAGTAAACCTGAAGTGAAGCATCGGAACCTATAACTAGTGTCACAGGAATGGTTCAAAACATAGTCAGTGAGAAGAGTCGGTCTTATTGTACTTATGTCGGCATTGTGCCTTTTCTATTTAATTCCGATGCAAATTCTGTGTTTCATCGTCAATACGAAGGTCAGAGGGATACAGTAAACCTGAAGTGAGGCATCGGAATCTATAACTAGTGTCACAGGAATGGTTCAAAACATAGTCAGTAAGAAGAGTCGGTCTTCTTGTACATAAGTCGGCATTGTGCCTTTTGTATTTAAATCCGATGCAATTTCTGTGTTTCATCGTCAATAAGAAGGTCAGAGTGATACAGTAAACCTTAAGTGAAGCATCGGAATCTATAACTAGTGTCACAGGAATGGTTCAAAACAGTCAGTAAGAAGAGTCAATCTTCTTGTACTTAAGTCGGCATTGTGCCTTTTGTATTTAATTCCGATACATTTTCTGTGTTTCATCGCCAATAAGAAGGTCCAAAGGATACAGTAAACCTGAAGTGAAGCAGCGGAATCTATAACTAGTGTCACAGGAATGGTTCAAAACATAGACAGTAAGAAGAGTCAGTCTTCTTGTACTTAAATCGGCATTGTGCCTTTTGTATTTAATTCCGATGCAATATCTGTGTTTCATCGTCAAAAAGAAGGTCAGAGGGATACAGTAAACCTGAAGTGAAGCATCGGAATCTATAACTAATGTCACAGGAATCGTTGAAAACATAGACAGTAGGAAGAGTCAGTCTTCCTGTACTTAAGTCGGCATTGTGCCATTTCTATTTAATGCCGATGCAATTACTGTGTTTCATCGTCAATAAGAAGGTCAAGGGATACAGTAAACCTGAAGTGAAGCATCGGAATCTATAACTAGTGTCACAGGAATGGTTCAAAACATAGACATTAAGACGAGTCAATCTTCTTGTACTTAAATCGGTATTGTGCCTTTTGTATTTAATTCCGATGCAATTTCTGTGTTTCATCGTCAATAAGAAGGTCAGATGGATACAGTAAACCTGAAGTGAAGCATCGGAACCAATAACTAGTGTCACAGGAATGGTTCAAAACATAGTAAGAAGAGTCGGCCTTCTTGTACTTATGTCGGAATTGTGCCTTTTTTATTTAATTCCGATGCAATATCTGTGTTTCATCGTCAATTAGAAGGTCAGAGGGATACAGTAAACCTGAAGTGAGGCATCGGAATCTATAACTAGTGTCACAGGAATGGTTCAAAACATAGTCAGTAAGAAGAGTCGGTCTTCTTGTACTTAAGTCGGCATTGTGCCTTTTGTATTTAATTCCGATGCAATTTCTGTGTTTCATCGTCCATACGAAGGTCAGAGGGATACAGTAAACCTTAAGTGAAGCATCGGAATCTATAACTAGTGTCACAGGAATGGTTCAAATCAGTCAGTAAGAAGAGTCAATGTTCTTGTACTTAAGTAGGCATTGTGCCTTTTGTATTTAATTCCGATACATTTTCTGTGTTTCATCGCCAATAAGAAGGTCCAAGGGATACAGTAAACCTGAAGTGAAGCATCGGAATCTACAACTAGTGTCACAGGAATGGTTCAAAACATGGACAGTAGGAAGAGTCAGGCTTCTTGTACCTAATTCGGCATTGTGCCTTTTGTATTTAATTCCGATACATTTTCTGTGTTTCATCGTCAATAGGAAGGTCCAAGGGATACAGTAAACCTGAAGTGAAGCATCGGAATCTATAACTAGTGTCACAGGAATGGTTCAAAACAGTCAGTATGAAGAGTCAGCCTTCTTGTACTTAAGTCGGCATTGTCCCTTTTGTATTTCATTCCGATGCAATTTCTGTACTTCGTCGCCAATAAGAAGATCCAAAGGATACAGTAAACCAGAAGTGAAGCATCGGAATGTATAACTAGTGTCACAGGAATGGTTCAAATCATAGACAGTAGGAAGAGTCAGTCTTCTTGTACTTAAGTCGGCATTGTACCTTTTCTATTTAATTCCGATTCAAATTCAGTGTTTCATCGTGAATAAGAATGTCAGAGGGATACAGTAACCCTGAAGTGAAGCATCGGAATCTGTAACTAGCGTCACAGGAAAGGTTCAAAACATACACAGAAAGAAGAGTCAGTCTTCTTGTATATAAGTCGGCATTCTGCCATTTCTATTTAATGCCGATGCTATTACTGTGTTTCATCGTCAATAAGGTCAAGGGATACAGTAAACCTGAAGTGAAGCACCGGAATCTATAACTAGTGTCACAGGAATGGTTCAAAACATAGAGAGTAAGAAGAGTCAGTCTTCTTGAACATAAATCGGCATTGTGCCTTTTGTATTTAATTCCGATGCAATTTCTGTGTTTCATCGTCAATAAGCAGGTCAGATGGATACAGTAAACCTGAAGTGAAGTATCGAAACCTATAACTAGTGTCACAGGAATGGTTCAAAACAGTCAGTAAGAAGAGTCGGTCTTCCTGTACTTATGTCGGCATTGTGCCTTTTCTATTTAATTCCGATGCAATATCTGTGTTTCATCGTCAATAAGAAGGTCAGAGGGATACAGTAAACCTGAAGTGAGGCATCTTAATCTATAACTAGTGTCACAGGAATGGTTCAAATCATAGTCAGTAAGAAGAGTCGGTCTTCTTGTACTTAAGTCGGCATTGTGCCTTTTGTATTTAATTCCGATGCAATTTCTGTGTTTCATCGTCAATAAGAAGGTCAGAGGGAT
Organism: Schistocerca piceifrons; assembly: GCF_021461385.2. Lineage (NCBI taxonomy): Eukaryota > Metazoa > Arthropoda > Insecta > Orthoptera > Acrididae > Schistocerca > Schistocerca piceifrons. The sequence continues at coordinate 9,909,972 of NC_060146.1, read as the reverse complement.
ACAGTAAACCTTAAGTGAAGCATCGGAATCTATAACTAGTGTCACAGGAGTGGTTCAAAACAGTCAGTAAGAAGAGTCAATCTTCTTGTACTTAAGTCGGCATTGTGCCTTTTGTATTTCATTCCGATGCAATTTCTGTACATCGTCGCCAATAAGAAGTTCCAAAGGATACAGTAAACCTGAAGTGAAGCATCGGAATCTATAACTAATGTCACAGGAATCGTTCAAAACATAGACAGTGGGAAGAGTCAGTCTCCTTGTACTTAAGTCGGCATTGTGCCTTTTGTATTTAATTCCGATGCAATTTCTGTGTTTCATCGTCAGAACGAAGGTCACAGGGATACAGTAAACCGGAAGTGAAGCATCAGAATCTGTAACTAGTGTCACAGGAATGGTTCAAAACATAGAGAGAAAGAAGAGTCAGTCTTCCTGTACTTAAGTCGGCATTGTGCCTTTTCTATTTAATTCCGATGCAATTTCTGTGTTTCATCGTCAATAAGAAGGTCCAAGGGATACAGTAAACCTGAAGTGAAGCATCGGAATCTATAACTAGTGTCACAGGAATGGTTCAAAACGTAGACAGTAAGAAGAGTCAGTCATCTTGTACTTAAGTCGGCATTGTCCCTTTTGTATTTCATTCCGATGCAATTTCTGTACTTCTTCGCCAATAAGAAGGCCCAAAGGATACAGTAACCCTGAAGTGAAGCATTGGAATCAATAACTAATGTCGCAGGAATCGTTCAAATCATAGACAGTAGGAAGAGTCAGTCTTCTTGTACATAAGTCGGCATTGTGCCTTTTGTATTTAATTCCGATGCAATATCTGTGTTTCATCGTCAAAAAGAAGGTCAGAGGGATACAGTAAACCTGAAGTGAAGCATCGGAATCTATAACTAGTATAACAGGAGTGGTTCAAAACAGTCAGTAGGAAGAATCAGTCTTCTTGTACTTAAGTCGGTATTGTGCCTTTTGTATTTCAGTCCGATGCAATTTCTGTACTTCGTCGCCAATAAGAAGTTCCAAAGGATACAGTAAACCTGAAGTGAAGCGTCGGAATCTATAACTAATGTCACAGGAATCGTTCAAAACATAGACAGTAGGAAGAGTCAGTCTTCTTGTACTTATGTCGGGATTGTGCCTTTTGTATTTAATTACGATGCAATTTCTGTGTTTCATCGTCAATAAGAAGGTCCAAGGGATACAGTAAACATGAAGTGAAGCATCGCAATCTGTAACTAGTGTCACAGGAAAGGTTCAAAACATAGACAGTAGGAAGAGTCAGTCTTCTTGTATTTAAGTCGGCATTGTACCTCTTCTATTTAATTCCGATGCAATTTCAGTGTTTCATCGTCAATAAGAATGTCAGAGGGATACAGTAACCCTGAAGTGAAGCATCGGAATCTGTGACTAGCGTCACAGGAAAGGTTCAAAACATAGACAGAAATTAGAGTCAGTCGTCTTGTACTTAAGTCGGCATTGTGCCATTTCTATATAATTCCGATGCAATTACTTTGTTTCATCGTCAATAAGAAGGTCCAAGGGATACAGTAAACCTGAAGTGAAGCATCGGAATCTATAACTAGTGTCACAGGAATGGTTCAAAACATAGACAGTAAGAAGAGTCAGTCTTCTTGTACTTACGTCGGCATTGTGCCTTTTGTATTAAATTCCGATGCAATTTCTGTGTTTCATCGTCAATAAGAAGGTCAGAGGGATACAGTAAACCTGAAGTGAAGCATCGGAATCTTTAACTAGTGTCACAGGAATGGTTAAAACAGTGAGTAGGAAGAGTCAAACTTCTTGCACTTAGTCGGCATTGTTCCTTTTGTATTTAATTCCGATTCATTTTCTGTGTTTCATCGTCAATAAGAAGGTCCAAGGGATACAGTAAACCAGAAGTGAAGCATCGGAATCTGTAACTAGTGTCACAGGAATGGTTCAAAACATAGACAGTAAGAAGAGTTAGTCCACTTGTATTTAAGTCGGCAATGTGACTTTTGTATTTAATTCCAATGCAATTTCTGTATTTCGTCGCCAATAAGAAGGTCCCAAGGAAACAGTAAACCTGAAGTGAAGCCTCGGAATCTATAACAAGTGTCACAGGAATGGTTTAAAACATAGACACTAAGAAGAGTCAGTCTTCTTGTACTTAAGTCGGCAATGTGCCTTTTCTATTTAATTCCAATGCAATTTCTATATTTCGTCGCCAATAAGAAGGTCCAAAGGATACAGTAAACCTGAAGTGAAGCATCGGAATCTTTAACTAATGTCACAGGAATCGTTCAAAGCATAGACTGTAGGAAGAGTCAGTCTTATTGTACTTAAGTCGGCATTGTACCTTTTCAATTTAATTCCGATGCAATTTCAGTGTTTCATCGTCAATAAGAATGTCAGAGGGATACAGTAACCCTGAAGTGAAGCATCGGAATCTGTAACAAGCGTCACAGGAATGGTTCAAAACATAGACAGAAAGAAGAGTCTGTCTTCCTGTACTTAAGTCGGCAATGTGACTTTTCTATTTAATTCCAATGCAATTTCTGTATTTCGTCGCCAATAAGAAGGTCCAAAGGAAACAGTAAACCTGATGTGAAGCATCGGAATCTATAACTAGTGTCACAGGAATGGTTCAAAGCATAGACAGTAGGAAGAGTCAGTCTTCTTGTACTTAAGTCGGCATTGTACCTTTTCTATTTAATTCCGATGCAATTTCAGTGTTTCATCGTCAATAAGAATGTCAGAGGGATACAGTAACCCTGAAGTGAAGCATCGGAATCTGTAACTAGCGTCTCAGGAAAGGTTCAAAACATAGACAGAAAGAAGAGTCAGTCTTCATGTACTTAAGTCGGCATTGTGCCATTTCTATTTAATGCCGATACAATTACTGTGTTTCATCGTCAATAAGAAGGTCAAGGGATACAGTAAACCTGAAGTGAAGCATCGGAATCTATAACTAGTGTCACAGGAATGGTTCAAAACATAGACAGTAAGAAGAGTCAGTCTTCTTGTACTTAAATCGGCATTGTGCCTTTTGTATTTAATTCCGATGCAATTTCTGTGTTTCATCGTGAATAAGAAGGTCAGATGGATAAAGTAAACCTGAAGTGAAGCATCGGAACCTATAACTAGTGTCACAGGAATGGTTCAAAACATAGTCAGTGAGAAGAGTCGGTCTTATTGTACTTATGTCGGCATTGTGCCTTTTCTATTTAATTCCGATGCAAATTCTGTGTTTCATCGTCAATACGAAGGTCAGAGGGATACAGTAACCTGAAGTGAGGCATCGGAATCTATAACTAGTGTCACAGGAATGGTTCAAAACATAGTCAGTAAGAAGAGTCGGTCTTCTTGTACATAAGTCGGCATTGTGCCTTTTGTATTTAAATCCGATGCAATTTCTGTGTTTCATCGTCAATAAGAAGGTCAGAGTGATACAGTAAACCTTAAGTGAAGCATCGGAATCTATAACTAGTGTCACAGGAATGGTTCAAAACAGTCAGTAAGAAGAGTCAATCTTCTTGTACTTAAGTCGGCATTGTGCCTTTTGTATTTAATTCCGATACATTTTCTGTGTTTCATCGCCAATAAGAAGGTCCAAAGGATACAGTAAACCTGAAGTGAAGCAGCGGAATCTATAACTAGTGTCACAGGAATGGTTCAAAACATAGACAGTAAGAAGAGTCAGTCTTCTTGTACTTAAATCGGCATTGTGCCTTTTGTATTTAATTCCGATGCAATATCTGTGTTTCATCGTCAAAAAGAAGGTCAGAGGGACACAGTAAACCTGAAGTGAAGCATCGGAATCTATAACTAATGTCACAGGAATCGTTGAAAACATAGACAGTAGGAAGAGTCAGTCTTCCTGTACTTAAGTCGGCATTGTGCCATTTCTATTTAATGCCGATGCAATTACTGTGTTTCATCGTCAATAAGAAGGTCAAGGGATACAGTAAACCTGAAGTGAAGCATCGGAATCTATAACTAGTGTCACAGGAATGGTTCAAAACATAGACATTAAGACGAGTCAATCTTCTTGTACTTAAATCGGTATTGTGCCTTTTGTATTTAATTCCGATGCAATTTCTGTGTTTCATCGTCAATAAGAAGGTCAGATGGATACAGTAAACCTGAAGTGAAGCATCGAACCAATAACTAGTGTCACAGGAATGGTTCAAAACATAGTAAGAAGAGTCGGCCTTCTTGTACTTATGTCGGAATTGTGCCTTTTCTATTTAATTCCGATGCAATATCTGTGTTTCATCGTCAATTAGAAGGTCAGAGGGATACAGTAAACCTGAAGTGAGGCATCGGAATCTATAACTAGTGTCACAGGAATGGTTCAAAACATAGTCAGTAAGAAGAGTCGGTCTTCTTCTACTTAAGTCGGCATTGTGCCTTTTGTATTTAATTCCGATGCAATTTCTGTGTTTCATCGTCCATACGAAGGTCAGAGGGGATACAGTAAACCTTAAGTGAAGCATCGGAATCTATAACTAGTGTCACAGGAATGGTTCAAATCAGTCAGTAAGAAGAGTCAATGTTCTTGTACTTAAGTCGGCATTGTGCCTTTTGTATTTAATTCCGATACATTTTCTGTGTTTCATCGCCAATAAGAAGGTCCAAGGGATACAGTAAACCTGAAGTGAAGCATCGGAATCTACAAGTAGTGTCACAGGAATGGTTCAAAACATGGACAGTAGGAAGAGTCAGTCTTCTTGTACTTAATTCGGCATTGTGCCTTTTGTATTTAATTCCGATACATTTTCTGTGTTTCATCGTCAATAAGAAGGTCCAAGGGATACAGTAAACCTGAAGTGAAGCATCGGAATCTATAACTAGTGTCACCAGGAATGGTTCAAAACAGTCAGTATGAAGAGTCAGCCTTCTTGTACTTAAGTCGGCATTGTCCCTTTTGTATTTCATTCCGATGCAATTTCTGTACTTCGTCGCCAATAAGAAGATCCAATGGATACAGTACACCCAGAAGTGAAGCATCGGAATGTATAACTAGTGTCACAGGAATGGTTCAAATCATAGACAGTAGGAGAGTCAGTCTTCTTGTACTTAAGTCGGCATTGTACCTTTTCTATTTAATTCCGATTCAATTTCAGTGTTTCATCGTGAATAAGAATGTCAGAGGGATACAGTAACCCTGAAGTGAAGCATCGGAATCTGTAACTAGCGTCACAGGAAAGGTTCAAAACATACACAGAAAGAAGAGTCAGTCTTCTTGTATATAAGTCGGCATTCTGCCATTTCTATTTAATGCCGATGCTATTACTGTGTTTCATCGTCAATAAGGTCAAGGGATACAGTAAACCTGATGTGAAGCACCGGAATCTATAACTAGTGTCACAGGAATGGTTCAAAACATAGAGAGTAAGAAGAGTCAGTCTTCTTGAACATAAATCGGCATTGTGCCTTTTGTATTTAATTCCGATGCAATTTCTGTGTTTCATCGTCAATAAGCAGGTCAGATGGATACAGTAAACCTGAAGTGAAGTATCGAAACCTATAACTAGTGTCACAGGAATGGTTCAAAACATAGTCAGTAAGAAGAGTCGGTCTTCCTGTACTTATGTCGGCATTGTGCCTTTTCTATTTAATTCCGATGCAATATCTGTGTTTCATCGTCAATAAGAAGGTCAGAGGGATACAGTAAACCTGAAGTGAGGCATCTTAATCTATAACTAGTGTCACAGGAATGGTTCAAATCATAGTCAGTAAGAAGAGTCGGTCTTCTTGTACTTAAGTCGGCATTGTGCCTTTTGTATTTAATTCCGATGCAATTTCTGTGTTTCATCGTCAATACGAAGGTCAGAGGGATACAGTAAACCTTAAGTGAAGCATCGGAATCTATAACTAGTGTCACAGGAGTGGTTCAAAACAGTCAGTAAGAAGAGTCAATCTTCTTGTACTTAAGTCGGCATTGTGCCTTTTGTATTTCATTCCGATGCAATTTCTGTACATCGTCGCCAATAAGAAGTTCCAAAGGATACAGTAAACCTGAAGTGAAGCATCGGAATCTATAACTAATGTCACAGGAATCGTTCAAAACATAGACAGTGGGAAGAGTCAGTCTCCTTGTACTTAAGTCGGCATTGTGCCTTTTGTATTTAATTCCGATGCAATTTCTGTGTTTCATCGTCAGAACGAAGGTCACAGGGATACAGTAAACCGGAAGTGAAGCATCAGAATCTGTAACTAGTGTCACAGGAATGGTTCAAAACATAGAGAGAAAGAAGAGTCAGTCTTCCTGTACTTAAGTCGGCATTGTGCCTTTTCTATTTAATTCCGATGCAATTTCTGTGTTTCATCGTCAATAAGAAGGTCCAAGGGATACAGTAAACCTGAAGTGAAGCATCGGAATCTATAACTAGTGTCACAGGAATGGTTCAAAACGTAGACAGTAAGAAGAGTCAGTCATCTTGTACTTAAGTCGGCATTGTCCCTTTTGTATTTCATTCCGATGCAATTTCTGTACTTCTTCGCCAATAAGAAGGCCCAAAGGATACAGTAACCCTGAAGTGAAGCATTGGAATCAATAACTAATGTCGCAGGAATCGTTCAAATCATAGACAGTAGGAAGAGTCAGTCTTCTTGTACATAAGTCGGCATTGTGCCTTTTGTATTTAATTCCGATGCAATATCTGTGTTTCATCGTCAAAAAGAAGGTCAGAGGGATACAGTAAACCTGAAGTGAAGCATCGGAATCTATAACTAGTATAACAGGAGTGGTTCAAAACAGTCAGTAGGAAGAATCAGTCTTCTTGTACTTAAGTCGGTATTGTGCCTTTTGTATTTCAGTCCGATGCAATTTCTGTACTTCGTCGCCAATAAGAAGTTCCAAAGGATACAGTAAACCTGAAGTGAAGCGTCGGAATCTATAACTAATGTCACAGGAATCGTTCAAAACATAGACAGTAGGAAGAGTCAGTCTTCTTGTACTTATGTCGGGATTGTGCCTTTTGTATTTAATTACGATGCAATTTCTGTGTTTCATCGTCAATAAGAAGGTCCAAGGGATACAGTAAACATGAAGTGAAGCATCGCAATCTATAACTAGTGTCACAGGAATGGTTCAAAACATAGACAGTAGGAAGAGTCAGTCTTCTTGTATTTAAGTCGGCATTGTACCTCTTCTATTTAATTCCGATGCAATTTCAGTGTTTCATCGTCAATAAGAATGTCAGAGGGATACAGTAACCCTGAAGTGAAGCATCGGAATCTGTGACTAGCGTCACAGGAAAGGTTCAAAACATAGACAGAAATTAGAGTCAGTCGTCTTGTACTTAAGTCGGCATTGTGCCATTTCTATATAATTCCGATGCAATTACTTTGTTTCATCGTCAATAAGAAGGTCCAAGGGATACAGTAAACCTGAAGTGAAGCATCGGAATCTATAACTAGTGTCACAGGAATGGTTCAAAACATAGACAGTAAGAAGAGTCAGTCTTCTTGTGCTTAAATCGGCATTGTGCCTTTTGTATTTAATTCCGATGCAATTTCTGTGTTTCATCGTCAATAAGAAGGTCAGATGGATACAGTAAACCTGAAGTGAAGCATCGGAACCTATAACTAGTGTCACAGGAATGGTTCAAAACATAGTCAGTAAGAAGAGTCGGTCTTCTTGTACTTATGTCGGAATTGTGCCTTTTCCATTTAATTCCGATGCAATATCTGTGTTTCATCGTCAATAAGAAGGTCAGAGGGATACAGTAAACCTGAAGTGAGGCATCGGAATCTATAACTAGTGTCACAGGAATGGTACAAATCATAGTCAGTAAGAAGAGTCGGTCTTCTTGTACATAAGTCGGCATTGTCCCTTTTGTACTTCATTCCCGATGCAATTTCTGTACTTCGTCGCCAACAAGAAGGTCCAAAGGATACAGTAAACCTGAAGTGAAGCATCGGAATCTTTAACTAATGTCACAGGAATCGTTCAAATCATAGACAGTAGGATGAGTCAGTCTTCTTGTACATAAGTCGGCATTGTGCCTTTTGTATTTAATTCCGATGCCAAATCTGTGTTTCATCGGCATAAAGAAGGTCAGAGGGATCCAGTAAACCTGAAGTGAAGCATCGGAATCAATAACTAGCATCACAGGAATGGTTCAAAACATGGACAGAAAGAAGAGTCAGTCAGCTTGTACTTAAGTCGGCATTGTGCCTTTTCTATTTAATTCCGATCCAATTTTTGTGTTTCATCGTCAATAAGTAGGTCAGAGGGATACAGTAAACCTGAAGTGAAGCATCGGAATCTATAACTAGTGTCACAGGAATGGTTGAAAACAGTCAGTAAGAAGAGTCAATCTTCTTGTACTTAAGTCGGCATTGTGCCTTTTGTATTTAATTCCGATACATTTTCTGTGTTTCATCGCCAATAAGAAGGCCCAAGGGATACAGTATACCTGAAGTGAAGCATCGGAATCAATAACTAGTGTCACAGGAATGGTTCAAATCATAGACAGTAAGAAGAGTCAGTCTTCTTGTTCTTAAGTCGGCATTGTGCCTTTTCTATTCAATTCCGATTAAATTTGTGTGTTTCATCGTCAATAAGTAGGTCAGAGGGATACAGTAATCCTGAAGTGAGGCATCGGAATCTATAACTAGTGTCACAGGAATGGTTGAAAACAGTCAGTAAGAAGAGTCAATCTTCTTGTACTTAAGTCGGCATTGTGCCTTTTGTATTTAATTCCGATACATTTTCTGTGTTTCATCGCCAATAAGACGGCCCAAGGGATACAGTATACCTGAAGTGAAGCATCGGAATCTATAACTAGTGTCACAGGAATGGTTCAAATCATAGACAGTAAGAAGTGTCAGTCTTCTTGTTCTTAAGTCGGCATTGTGCCTTTTCTATTTAATTCCGATTAAATTTGTGTGTTTCATCGTCAATAAGTAGGTCAGAGGGATACAGTAAACCTGAAGTTAAGCATCGGAATCTATAACTTGTGTCACAGGAATGGTTCAAAACATAGTCAGTAAGAACAGTCGGTCTTCTTGTACTTAAGTCCGCATTGTGCCTTTTGTATTTAATTCCGATGCATTTTCTGTGTGTCATCGTCAATAAGAAGGGTCCAAGGGATACAGTAAACCAGAAGTGAAGCATCGGAATCTATAACTAGTGTCACAGGAATGGTTCAAAACATAGACAGTAAGAAGAGTCTGTCTTCTTGTACTTAAATCGGCATTGTGCCTTTTCTATTTAATTCCGATGCAATTTCTGTGTTTCATTGTCAATAAGAAGGTACAAGGGATACAGTAAACCTGAAGTGAAGCATCGGAATCTATAACTAGTGTCACAGGAATGGTTCAAAACATAGTCAGTAAGAAGAGTCGGTCTTCTTGTACTTAAGCCGGCATTGTGCCTTTTCTATTTCATTCCGATGCAATATCAGTGTATCATCGTCAATAAGAAGGTCAGAGGGATACAGTAAACATTAAGTGAGGCATCGGAATCTATAACTAGTGTCACAGGAATGGTTGAAAACATAGTCAGTAAGAAGAGTCCGTCTTCCTGTACTTAAGGCGGCATTGTGCCCTTTGTATTTAATTCCGATGCATTTTCTGTGTTTTATCGTCAATAAGAAGGTCCAAGGGATACAGAAAACCAGAAGTGAAGCATCGGAATCTATAACAAGTGTCACAGGAATGGTTCAAATCATAGACAGTAAGAAGAGTCAGTCTTCTTGTACTTAAGTCGGCAATGAGGCTTTTCTATTTAATTCCAATTCAATTTCTGTATTTCGTCGCCAATAAGAAGGTCCAAAGGATACAGTAAACCTGAAGTGAAGCATCGGAATCTATAACTAATGTCACAGGAATCGTTCAAATCATAGACAGTAGGAAGAATCAGTCTTCTTGTACTTAAGTCGGCATTGTGCCTTTTGTATTTATTTCCGATGCAATTTCTGTGTTTCATCGTCAAAAAGAAGGTCAGAGAGTTACAGTAAACCTGAAGTGAAGCATCGGAATCAATAACTAGTGTCACAGGAATGGTTCAAAAACAGTCAGTAAGAAGAGTCAGTCTTCTTGTACTTAAGTCGGCATTGTGCCTTTTGTATTTCATTCCGATGCAATTTCTGTACTTCGTCGCCAATAAGAAGGTCCAAAGTATACAGTAAACCTGAAGTGAAGCATCGGAATCTATAACAAATGTCACAGGAATCGTTCAAATCATAGACAGTAGGAAGAATCAGTCTTCTTGTACTTAAGTCGTCATTGTGCCTTTTGTATTTATTTCCGATGCAATTTCTGTGTTTCATCGAAAACGAAGGTCAGAGGGATACAGTAAACCTGAAGTGAAGCATCGGAATCTGTAACTAGTGTCACAGGAATGGCTCAAAACATAGACAGTAGGAAGAGTCAGTCTGCTTGTACTTAAGTCGGCATTGTGCCTTTTCAATTTAATTCCGATGCAATTTCTGTGTTTCATCGCCAATAAGAAGGCCCAAGGGATACGGTAATCCTGAAGTGAAGCATTGCAAACTATAACTAGTGTCACAGGAATGGTTCAAAACATAGACAGTAAGAAGAGTCAGTCTTCTTGTACTTAAGTCGGCATTGTGCCTTTTCTATGTAATTCCGATGCAATTTCTGTGTTTCATCGAAAACGAAGGTCAGAGGGATACAGTAAACCTGAAGTGAAGCATCGGAATCTGTAACTAGTGTCACAGGAATGGTTCAAAACATAGTCAGTAAGAAGAGTCGATCTTCTCGTACTTATGTCGGCAATGTGCCTTTTCTATTTAATTGCGATGCAACATCTGAGTTTCATCGTCCATTAGAAGGTCAGAGGGATACAGTAAACCTGAAGTGAGGCATCGGAAACTACAACTAGTGTCACAGGAATGGTTCAAAACATAGTCAGTAAGATGAGTCGGTCTTCTTGTACTTAAGTCGGCATTGTGCCTTTTGTATTTAATTCCGATGCAATTGCTGTGTTTCATCGTCCGTACGAAGGTCAGAGGGATACAGTAAACCTTAAGTGAAGCATCGGAATCTATAACTAGTGTCACAGGAATGGTTCAAAACAGTCTGTAAGAAGAGTCAATCTTCTTGTACTTAAGTCGGCATTGTGCCTTTTTGTATTAAATTCCGTTACATTTTCTGTGTTTCATCGTCAATACGAAGGTCCAAGGGATACAGTAAACCTGA